>NW_027186090.1:0-15465 GCF_028583685.1 Petaurus breviceps papuanus | reverse complement strand
GATCTGTTCCCTCTCTCGAGTCTTCACCTTTTGAATCTCAGGGTCAACCTCCACATTGAGTGGCTGCAGGAGACCCTGGTTGATGGTCACCTCCTGGATACCTCCAGGGGGACAGGCAGACCCAAAGTTTCCTCCACCAAAACCACCACCCCCACTTCCAAAGCCCCCACCTAAGCTGCCACCACCAAAGCCACCACTACCAAAGCCACCACCACCAAAGCCACCACCACCAAAGCCTCCACCACCACCAAAACCACGACCACCATAGCTGCCACCACCTAAGCCACCACCACCATAGCCACCACCACCATAGCCACCACCACCTCTTCCATAACTGCCACCAGCAACACTCTGACAGATGCTTTTAGAGCCACCTAAGTTAACCAGACTTTGGCTGCCAAAACCACCACCACCAGCTCTGTAGCTTCCACCAGAAAATCGCCCCCCACCTCCTCCACTCCTGCGGATGGTGGAGCTGCTGGTCACCCTGCGGCTGCAGGAGACCCCAGCAGAGCCTGAGCTGAAGCCCCCACCACCACCACTCCGATAGCCAGATCTGGAACTAAATTGTCTGCTCATGTTGACTCAAGAAGGGGACACACAGCAGAAGAAAGGACTAAGGAGCTAAGCACTCCTTTACTTGGAGCAGAGTGTCTTCCTCCATATATATAGATTGTAGGAACTGGGTTTGGTCCCATGGAGTCAATGGAGATTCAGAGCAATCTGAAGGGTTTGGTTTGCCTTGCAGCCATGCAAGATTTTTACGAGCCCCAACAATACAATAAAAACTACACACCTAACTCCCAGGATGGGTCCTAGAAAATGCTGCTCCTGCAAAATCCATTCACGTGGTAATTAGTTTACCAAAGACATCTCTCCTCATCAAACTCATTTGATCTTAGGGAAGTAGGACCCCAAAACTGGTACTTCTGCTTGGTCTTTCTTCAACTTGCCTTGAATTATGCAAATTCCACTTTAGAGCTTTGCCTTTCACTCCACAGGAAGGCTTGCCTCCTAAAATTCCCTGCACCAGCCCCTGTAATGCAGAAGGACATCTTCATCCTCCTCAGGCTTTCAAATGTGCCTTCCTGACTCCTAGCTCTCTCTGAGGCTCCCAGCTCACTAGCTCAATCACCCTTCCTTCATTGCCACAGGTTTTCAAGTCCCCTTGAAAAATTGAACTACCTAAACTCCTTACTAAACTATCTTCTGCAAAGTCACTCTTTTTTTTTTTATTTTTGGAGGAGGAACTGCAGGGCAACTGGGATTAAGTGACTTGCCCAAGGTCACATGGCTAGTAAATGTTAAGTGTATGAGGATGATTTTGAACTCAGGTGCTTCTGTCTCCAGGGCCAGTGCTCTATTCAGTGGGCCACCTAGCTGCCCCTCCAAAGTCACTCTTACTCTTGGTCCATCTGTGACATAAATAGGCTCATGACCATTAGTGTTTTGTTTCTTGCTTTTCCTTATGTGATTTCTGTTCCCTTATACATGTCAGCATGCCTTTGGTCCTAAGTTCCTAGATGATAGAGAATGTCTTGGTGGACTTTATAGAGGAAAAAGGTATCCAAAAACTGAACTTCCCGTCATCCAGAAGATGAATTTGACACTCCTCACTTCCCCCCCAACTTCAAGTACCACTTGCTAGACATAGATCCTGGGTCAGTTTCCTACTTTATACAATGGGAACAGAAATTCTTTTCTCCCTCCCCCCATAAAACTGGTAAGAGCATCAAATGAAATTGGGCACTTAATGGGCTCTGTAAACTTTAAAGGGCTACAGAAAAGTCAGCTATTGTTAGTTCTCAGAAGTGCTAGCACAGTCCACTATTTCTACCCACCCCATCCCCAGGAGATGCCTGCTTTCTGATGTTGAGAACTTGTCTACAAAAGGAGGCAACTGCATAGATATTTGTCTCATTGAAGTTAGAAGCCAGAAGAGCCATGAAATTAAGGACCAGTGCACATGCCCCAAGCCTGAGCAGAGTCAGAGGGGCCAGCCTAAGAGAAACCAAGCATCTCTTCCTTGGGTTCAAGCAATTCCTGCTTCTGACACATCCTGGCTATCATCATTTACCTCCCAAGGCTCTAAGCAACGCCCTGAGACTAGAATGTGCAGAGAAGGTGCCAACCTGCATTGGCAGAGGAAGGTTCTTTACCTGGGAATTCCCTGTACCAATGAAATTGCAAGCCTAAGCTATATCCCTTCTCTCTTTCTCTAACAAAATCCTTTTCTGATAGATTTCCATTGAACTTCATAAGGAAGGATCTAAGTTTCCTAATAAAAACACTTCTCATAGAAGAGTTGTAATGATACAGACAATTCAATGAGATACTAAATTGCAAATACTCTTAAGTCCAGAAAAATAAGTCATTTAAACTTTATGGAAGGGAAAGCTTAAGTATTGCAATTTTTTTTAATAAGAAGCACCAGACCATGTTTCTAGTATTTGTAGGAGAGACTAAAATAATGATGGAGTGCTTACATGCTAATAGTGAGAGAAGAGATACATGTCCTTTGGAATTCTAATAGCTTCCATAGTCCTAGGCACAGTGAAATAAGACAGATGGAAGGCCTGAGCCTAATGCATTTCTTTCATCTAAGAAAGAAATTAGGAGAAAGGGGAGGAACATAGTATTTCTTATAATTTGGGTGCATGAGAAAAAGATTGTGCAGACAAGAAGAAAGGTGTAGGAAGAATGAATATTGAATGAATTTCACTCTTCTCTGAGTTAATAATGGAGGACTGCAGGCATACAAGGAGTTTGATGTGAAAAGAAGTAGGGTTTAAAAAGAACAAAGGAAAGAAGTGTCACTGAATTATAGATTTTTACTATATATAGAATATCTTATAAATATTTATATTTTATTATAAATAGTTATATTATACATAGAGAGTGTACAGGAGAGTATATGTGGTTTACAAACTTTAGGTGCATAATTTCAGAACAATTGTACAAAATCACAGCTCATCCAAAAGTGTATTAATGTGCCTCATTTTGCACAGCCCCTTTAATATTTCTATTTTCTTTTATAAAATCACTTTACCAGTATAATGTATGTGAGGGAGAAGCTCAGAGTTGGTTTAATTTGCATTTCTCTAATTATTATTCATCCTCATTTTAAAAAATATGGCAATAATTAATTTGAATTATTTCATTTGAGAACTGTTTTTTCATATCTTTTTGGTTTTTTTTCTTGAGAGATGGTTCTTATTTATTGAAATTTAAACCAATTCATTATATATTTTAAAATAAGACCTTTTCTGTGAAAATTGCTACAAAGATTTTCCTCCCAATTATCTGCTTTCTAAGTTTTGCTGCATTTTATTCACTTGTGCAAACTTTTTTTCAATTTACGTAATTAAAATTGTCCATTTCATCTTCTATGACTCACTCTGTCTCTTGTTTGGTCAAAACCTCTTCCTATGTTCATAGATCACAAAAGTAATATTTTTTTTCCTTTGTCCCCTCATTTGTTTCAGATGTGTCCTTTTCTATGTATATCATGTTTCTATTAAACCTTCTCTTGGTATGTGATATGAAGTGTTGATCTAAAATTAATTACCTCCAGATTGCTTCCAGTTTTCCCAAGTCTTTTGTCAAATCATGAGTCCTTTGTTTTATTAAATGAGTCATTTATTTTATTAAAGGTTTATCCTCCCCATGCCCAATATTATTATTATGAAGACACCTAAATATTATAATGATTAAACATTATATTATAATACATATTTTATTGTATTAATTATATTAGAATATTACAAATACTATTAAATAAATGCTCATCATTGTTTCAGGGTAAATTATTCTTGGTTTTAAGTCTAGCTTTTGCCTTTTGAAATATCATATATATGAGAAATGCTATGGAGAAAGGAATGACAAAACTTGGCAAATTTTATTTATGGAATTAAAATTATAAAAATGAATACCTTTAAAGGACTTTATAATGCTGATCAAATCAATGATCAACCCTAAGGATCAAAGATGAAAAATCCTACCCCAGTCCTGATAAACAGATATTAGATAAAGAACAAGACAGGAGGCAGAGCCAAAATGATGGAGGAAAAGCACGAACTTGGAGCGAGTTCCCACTCCAATCACTTCCAATACATGCAAATAATTGACTCTAAACAAATTTTAGAGCTACATAACCCACAAAGTGACAGAGAAAAACAAATCTTCCACTGAAGGCAGCCCTGGCAGGCCAACAGGAAAGGTCTATCGTACCACACTGTGAACTGAACTGTCTAGGTTCTAGCCCTAGGGCAGCCCTGACCAACAGTTGCCAGAGCAGACTTCAGGAGAGTGAATCACCAGCAGATGTGGTGGTTTCCAGACTTCTCAACCCATAACCACCAAAGAGAAAGTAAAAGGTCAGTGGGGGGGTCTGTCAGAAATAGGGGACAGAAGAGCATAGTCTGGCCCCTGCCCCCAGGGTGAGAAGTAACAGAGGTAAGGTGGCTGCAGCTGCTGCCCCATGGCTGTATCCAGAGTTCCTGACCTGCTGACCATAAGGGGATGGAGTGACCATTCAGAGGGTAATCTCTCTTGCTTTAACCTGCTTGGATCTGGATCACTGTCTTGGGTGGTGGTCCTGGGATGTGTGGCCAGTGCACCAGAACTTGTGAGGGCTGTGGAGAGGGCACCCTCCTAATAGCTCTGACAGCTGTGAAAAGTCCAGCAATTTGGGACAAAGCTCTCTCCATTCTGGAAGCAGAGTTCCAGCATGGCAAAGAGCTCAAAAGTCAAATAATTGGCTGGCAAGATGAGCAAGCAGAGGAAACTCAATCAAACCATAGTTTCCCCTTTGGGGGACAAAAAGGATCAAAGCTTGGAATGGGAGGGAGACAACAAAGTCAGAACTCCTGCATCAAAAGCTTCCAAGAAAAATATGAACTGGTTATAGGCCATGGAGGAATTCAAGAAGGATTTTGAAAAGCAAGTAAGAGAAGTGGATGAAAAACTGGGAAGAGAAATGAGAATGATGCAAGAAAATCACAGAAAGTAAGTAAACAGCCTGCTAAACGAGACCCCCCAAAATACTGAAGAAAATATCACCTTAAAATATAGACTAACTCAAATGGCAAAAGATGCCCAAAAAGCCAATGAGGAGAAAAATGCCTTAAAAAGACGAATTTGCCAGATGGAAAAGAAAGTTCAAAAACTTACTGAAGAGAATAATTCCTTCAAAATTAGATTGGACCAAATGGAAGACTTTATGAGAAATCAGGATACTATAAAACAGATCCAAGCAAATTGAAAAATAGAAGGCAATGTGAAATATCTCACTGGGAAAAAAACACTTACCTGAAAAACAGATCGAGGAGATATAATTTGAAAATTATTGGACTACAGGAAAGCCATGATCAAAAAAGGAGCCTAGAAATCATCCTTTAAGAAATTCTCAAGGAAAATTGCCCTGATATTCTAGAATCAGAGGGGAAAATAGAAATTGAAAGAATTCACCAATCACCTATTGAAAAACATCCCAAAAATTAAACTCCTAGGAATATTATAGCCAAATTTCAAAGTTCCCAGGTCAAGGAACAAATACTGCAAGCAGTCAGGAAAAAACAATTTGAGTATTATGGAAGCACAATCAGGATAACACAAGACCTGGCAGCTTCTACATTAAGGGATCAAAGGGCTTGGAATATGATATTCCAGAAGTCAAAGGATTAAAACCAAGTATCACCTACCCAGCAAAACTGAATACAATGCTTCAGGGGAAAATATGGTCATTCAATGAAATAGAGGATTTACAAGCATTCTTGATGAAAAAAAAACAGAGCTGAACAGAAAATTTGACTTTCAAATGCAAGAAGCAAGAAAAGCATGAGAAGGGATTAGTCAGGCCTCAGAAAGATGGCATCCTCGGAGCAAGCAGAACCGACAAGCCAGCCCGGCTCTACCCCAGAATACGAAAATGTGGTGCCTTGGAAACCCCTTATTGCCACTGCAGTCAAGTTGCTACATAATTTCCGGGTCTGCCAAAGCCCACTTTCAACCAGAAGGCCATTTCTTAAGAAGAAAGGGCTGACATATGAAGAGATTGACTTGGCTTTCCAGCAGTCAGGCATGGCTGCCGATGAGTCTCAGTCCTTGAGCCCTCCCACCCCGATGGTGCCCCTTCAGCCCCCTCACCTCATGCCTCAGCCATACAACCCTACAGATTCTAGATGTTGAGACTTTGGGGCTCTGACTATCATCATGGCAGGGATTGCCTTTGGCTTCACCAGCTCTATAAGAAGTACCTGCTCCCTCTGCTCATGGGAGGCAAGGAGGACAGGAAGCAGCTTCAGAGAATCAAGGCTAATATCTCAGAGATGAGAGGCAGCATGATGCAGACAGTGACTCAGCTACAGGCGACTTTAGCATCTGTCCAAGAAATACTGATCCAGCAGCAACAGAAAATCCAGGATCTTACCCAGGACCTGGCTGTCTCCAAGGTCATTACATCCACCAACTGGATCCTGGAGTCATAGAATATCAATGAACTTAAGTCTGAGATTAATTCCTTAAAAGGACTCCTCCTAAACCAGAGACAGTTCCCTCCCTCACCTTCTGCCCCCAAGATCCCATCCTGACAGATCTCAGTGAAGTCTTCATCTCCTTCCAACCCCACCATAGCCAACCACAACAGCAGCAGCAACATCTCCCCCATCAGCAATGAGTAGGCCTCCTCTTCATGGGTGAAGGAGAACCACAGCCCTGAGGGCTCAAAGGTCAATTATCACCTTCTGGGCCCAGAAGAGGAGGGGGAAGTGGTGATTGATGTGAAGGTCCAGGTGAGGATGGAGGTGCAGGGGGAAGAGGAGAAGAGAGAGGACAAGGAAGAGGAAGAGGAGGAGGAGGAAGAGGAGGACGTGAGCCATGTGGATGAGAAAGATTGCCTGGGGGTCCAGACGGAGGACCAGAGAGGGGGCAAAGGGCAGATCAACAAGCAGGTGGAGAAGCTTTGGAGACCTGAGGGGGCCAGCAATGAGAATGAGATAGACTAGGACTATCCACTCTTCTGTCCTCCTCCCTCCCGCCTACCCCTCTGCCTGCCCACAACACAGCCCCTTCCTCTCTCTGAAGCACCTTTCATCAGGGATGGGGGGGGCTCTCCACAGGAGTACTTTCTCTTGCAGTTGACCACGTTTAGTGTTGGCTGCCCCTGGTGCTCCATGCAGTAAGGATGGTCATCCTCTCACCCCTCCACTAGCCCTGCCTCAGCTCACTGGAGCCCTCCAAGGGGGAAGCTGAGCATATCCCCAGGGACAGAGCTATATCCTTTCCCTGGGTCCAGCCTGGGGGCCTCTGCAGATCTTCCTCAATCCTGCTGGCTTTTCTGAGCCCTTCCACCTAGTCTCATTTCTGTCCCTCATTTTACTGCCTAAATATCCCAGTACCCCCATTGCCTACATTTCATTCTTAAAACCAGTCTGGCCTTAGAGATGTGCTTGGCACAGGTGTTAGGTCGAAAGGCTCTGGAGTTACCCACTGTCCTCCACATTTGTCTTTCCCCTTGGGGGCATCTTGCCTTTAATATTGGTCATGACAACAGGTAGCTTAATTACCTGACTCCTAACTCCTCAGGTGAGAAAGAACTGCTGTTGAAATCATTCTCCATCACTTCCCATCATCCCCCAGCCCAGGCCCATCTGCTTCCTCATGATTGTTTGGTGCAGGAAGCATCTGGCTGTCTGCCCCTGGTCTCTGAGGTGGGTATCTCCATCTTCCCTTTTCTTGTTGGATGATCAGGGGGTCAGAGTGGTCAGCAGAGTCCCAGGCCCTCTGGCTGTGGGACTGTTGCCCAATAAGAGCTGGGCTGGGCCCTGCTGAGCACAGAGGGCTTTCCCAAACTGAGCTGTCCTGCTCGGCCTCTCTTTCCTCTCCCCTCGACGACTCCCCTGTTGTCCTCCTGGAGAAATGAAATGACACGGGGTTTTTGATGCCTCGTTTTTGCCATATCATGTTCTCAACTGTCCGATGGTGACACATGATACCTCCTCCCCGCCAGCCACTGCCAGCCGAGCAATTCCTGGAACATCTGAGTCTGTCCTTGTCACAAAGAAAAGCCGCACTCATTTGTGTGATCATGTATAGATTCCAGAATATAAGATATGATTGTACATAATTGTAATAAATAGGAGGTACCACTATTTAAAAAAAAGCATGAGAAGGTAAACAGGAAAAAGAAATCATAAGAAACTTATTATAGTTGAACAATTTACATTCCTACATGGAAAAACAATAATTGTACTTCATAAGACTTTTCTCAATATTAGGATAGTAGAAGTATAGTATATATATTATATATATATGATAGTATATTATAATAATATATATTATATATGATAGTATACATATATTATATGTATACATACATATATATGTATAGGAGGGTGTATATGTGTATAAAAATATATGTGAGTGTGTGCATATGTATGCACATGTATACATAGACATAAGTTGAATAGTAAGGGATGATATCTAAAAAATAAAATTAAGATGTGAGAGAGGAATTTATTGGAGGAGAAAGGGAGAGATAGATTAGGGTAAATTATCTCTTATAAAAGAGGCAAGAGAAAACTGTTACAATGAAAGGGAAGAGCAAAAAGGTGAAAGGGAATGGGACAACCTCAGTCTCATTGAATTTGGCTTAAGGAGGGAATAACATACACACTCAATTGAGTATCTTACCCTACAGAAAAGTAGAGGGAAAGGGGATAAGAGGGAAGATGATAGAAAGGAGTGCAGATTAGGGGAGAGGGTAGTTAGAAGCAAACACTTTTGAAAAGGGACAGGGTCAAAGGAGAAAATAGAATAAGTGGGGACGGGATAGGATGGAGGGAAATATAGTCAGTCTATATCACTACTATGGAAATGTTTTGCATAACTACACATGTACAACTCTATTGAATTACTTATCTTCCCAGTGGGGTGGGTAAGAAGGGAAGAAGGGAACAAATCTGGAACTCAGGTGGCCAGGTGGCTCAGCGAGTAAGAGAACCAGCCCCAGAGTCAGGATAACCTGGGATCGAATCTGGGCTCAGATACCTAGTGCCACACCCAGAAATAACTGGCCATGTAACCTTGAGCAAGTTACTTAACCCCAATTGCTTTTAAAAAAATCTGGAACTCAAAGTTTTAAAAACAAATGTTTTTTAAAAATTGTTTTTTACATGCAACTGGAAAATAAGATATACAGGCACTGGGGTATAGAAATTCATCTTGCCCTACTAGAAAGTTGGGGGGGGAGCATTGGGGAGGATATAGGAGAGAACATATTGGGGGAAGGGGTACTCAGTAGGCTTACTATTTTGGGGTGGGGTAGGGAAAGACAGGGAGAAAAATTTATAGCTCAAAGTCTTGTGGAAATGAATGTTGAAAACTAAAAATAAATGAATAAATTGGAAAAAAAAAAGAACAAGACACATGTTTATGGAAATGGCCAATGTTGGGAACCATTTTGTTTGACTTTGTATGTTTGTTATCATAGTGTGCTTTCCCCCTTTTTTTAGTTCAGGGAATGGATGGTGCCATGAGGAAAAGAGAAAATAAATGCTTGTTAATTTTTTCATTTACAAAACCCACACATACATATATATATATATATTACACACATATACATACATACATATATTCCCTACAATTATGCCTTACTTCCTTATGGTGCTCTGTGTATTTGTAGAAGAATTGCCTCAGTTGAAAGGTGGAATGTTTTATAGCTGCAATCTTTACTATTTCTTCTTAAGCTTTCTCTGTGAGCTAATTGTGTCTGTTAAAATCAACAATCATTTATTAGGCACCAAACACCGTGCTGAATGCTAGACATACAACGAGAAGGAAAAAAAGGCAAAAATTTACCCTGCCCTCAAGAAGCTTATGAGGGATGCACATAACTAAGCATGTATAAAATACACATAAAATGAATGGAAAGTAACTATAGAAAGAAAGGTACTAGCTGTTGAGGGGAAAAAAAACAGGAAAGTCATGAAATCCTTCCTGCAGAGAATAATAACTGAGCCAAGTCAAGGAATTCTATAGAGTAGAGGTTAGAAGGGAGAACACTTCAGGCATGATGGCAGCCAGTACAAAAGCACAGAGATGGGAAATGGAGAATCAGGTAGAAGGAAGTAGGCCATTTGGGGTGGATGACAGAATGAGTGGAAGAGAGTAATGTTTAAGAGATCTAGAAATAAAGGGAGGTTCATGTTGTGGAGAGCTTTAAGTGTAAAACAGAGGCATTTATTTCTATTTGATTCTAGAGGTAAAGGGGAGCCAGTGAAGTGGATTAAATAAGGGAGTAGCACAGTCAGACCCCAGTAGGTCTGACTTCATAATACAGGAAAGAAATGATGAGTCGATTAAGGGTGGGGGCTTCCTGAGTAGATAGAAGGAGAGGTGAAAGTATGGAGGGAGAAATGACAAGATTTGGCAAATGATTGAATATATACAGGAAGGAGAGAGTAAGGAGTTGGGAATGATTTGGATTGTGAATGTGAGAACTGCGGACATGCTGATATCCTCAAAAGAAATAAAGTCATTTGGAACAGGAGCATTTGCAGGGGGGAACAATAATGAGTTCTGCCAGTATATGTTAAGCTCAAAATGCCTAGGGAACATAAAATTGGAAACATCCAATACTCAGTTAATAATGTGGAACTGGAGCTCAGGAAATTTGAGAGAGAGACAGACAGACAGACAGACAGAGAGACAGACAGACAGACAGACAGAGACAGAGAGAGAGAGACAGACAGAGAGAGACAGAGACAGAGACAGAGACAGAGAGACAGAGACAGAGAGACAGAGACAGAGAGAGACAGAGACAGAGAGAGAGACAGAGAGAGACAGAGAGACAGAGACAGAGAGACAGAGACAGAGAGACAGAGACAGAGAGAGACAGAGAGGTTAGGGAATCACAGACAGGATAGAAACCATGGAAGCTGATTAGATCACAAACTGAGAGATTGTAAAAAGAAAAAAAAAAGGAAATTAGGAAAGAGCCTTGTCTTATCTTGTCACTTACCAATTCTGGTGGAACATGGAAGATGACCTAGCAAAGAAGGCTAAGAAGGGGTAGTCAGAGAGGTAGAAGGAAAACCAAGAGAGAATTTCATTTTTTTTTTCTAAAGAGAAGACGATCAAACAGATGTCTACTTATCAAATGCAGCACAAAGGTCAAGAAGAATGTGAATTTTAAAAAGGTCATTCTATTGGGCATTTTCAAGATCATTGGTAACTTGCAAGAAAATCTTCCTTCCCAACCTTCAGCTGAGTGTAAAGTTCCTTATATATTACTTCTGTTGTTGTGGACATCCGACAAACAGGACAGCAAAGCCAAATATAATTTGATAGGAGTGTTTATTAACCATCTGGTGACTGCCTTCCCAATAGGGAAGGCAGCACTGAGTCTTCTGAAAGGTATACTTTTATAGAGCTAGATGTTGCTAATCAATAAAATGTGGTTCCAAGGAGGGGGTACCATTTCTAGTAAAGTCTTGGGTACCTAACAAGAACAGACTTGTATCTGGGCTAACAAGAACAGACTTGTATCTGGGGTATGTTTCTAGCAACACAGGTGAAACGTTCCCTCACTATTATGGCCTCTTAGGTGGTTTCCAGGGACCCTTCTAGCAGGTTTAGGGGGCTTTGGTGTATAATTTCTGATGGGCACTTCACTGTCACCTTAAGTATGTCAGTCAGGCAGCTAACTTTTCTAGGGCTGGGGAACCTGCAGCCTTGACCACATGTAGCCTTCTAGGTCCTCAGGTGTAGCCTTTTGGATGAGTCCATTCTTTAGAGAACAAATCGTTTTATTAAGGGGATTTGTTTTGTGAAGTTTGGATTCAATCAAAGGGCTGCACTTGAAGATCTAGAGGGCCACATGTGGCCTGAGGTCACAGGTTCCCTGTTCCTGTGCTAAACATTCAAAGAAAGACAAAAGACAGAATCTGTCCTCAGAGAACTCACAATCTGATAGAGGAGAAAACATGCAATAAATTGTGGGAAAACAAGATAAATAGGCAATAGTTGACAGAGGGAAGGGACTTAAATTAAGAGGGATTGGAAAAGGCTTTCTGTAGATGGTGGGATTTTAGCTGGGACTTGAAAGAAGCCTGGAAGGCAAGGAAACAGCGATGAAAAGTGAGAACATCCCAGGCATTGGGGAAAACCAATGATAATGCCCAGAGTTGGTAAAAGGAGTGCTGTGGGACAGAAGCAGCCAGGAGGCCAGTGCCACTGGATGGAAGAGTCCTTGGTAGGGAGTAAGATGTAAAAAGATTGGAAAGTTGGGAGGGAGCTAAGTTCTGAAGGGCTTTAAATACCAAAAAAGCATATTTTATTTGTTCCTGGGAGCAACAGGAAGCCACTGAAGTTTCTTGTGATATGGAGACCTGAGTTCTAGGGAAGATCAATTTGAAAGTTGAATGAGAGATGGACTGGAGTGGGGAGATACTAGAGGCAGGTAGGCTAACGAGTAGATGAGTGCAACAGTCCAGTTGTGAGGTGATGAGGGTCTTCATCAGAATGGTTATAGTGTCAGAGAAGAGGAGACATAAATGAGAGCTATTATGAAGGTGACTGGTTGGCTGTTATCCTTCATTCTTGAAGAGGATCAAAATGACATCACTATGTTAGAGTCAAGTTACAGTGTGTCCTACTGTGACTGATCAGGCTGATAGAAGCTAAGAATGCTCCACCACAGCTTGGGCATAAAGAAAGAGTCCAAGGGAGCAATTGGAGTGGATTTTCTAAATCTGCACATCTCATATTTTTTTTTGAGCTATTTCAATTCTGCCTTTTTTCCATAGAGCAGAGCACCTTCTTTGATGAAGGCACGCCATGTTGAGCATTCCTCTGCCATTGTCTCCCATGTCACACAATCAGTTCCAAAGTTTTTCAGAGAGATCTATAGAGTGCCTTGTATCACATCTTCTAACCAGTATTAAGTTAAAAATGAGAAGATTTGACCACAGATAGGAAGGGGTAGAGGGAGAAAGTGAGGAGTTGAAGGAGCTCCCTAGGTTGTGAGTCTGGGTAACTGGAATAATGGTGGTACACTTGCCAGTCATAGGGAAGTGAGGGAGAATGGAGTGTTTAGGGAGAAAGATCATGATCATTTTTGGACATGTTGAGTTTAAGGGTTATAAAGGTCATTCAATTGGAGAGTCCCTGGCTTTCCCATCCACTGTCCTAATGCAGTCATTGAACGGCATGCTGAGATCTCTTCCAGTTCCAAATAAAATAATAGCTCACATTAATAAAGCCCTGAAAGGTTTACAAAGCCCTTTGCAAGTTTTATTTCATTTGATCCTCACAACGGCCCTGGATCCTAACTATTATTATTACCCCAACTTTGCTGTTGAGGAAATTATGAGAGAGATTAATTGATTTACACAGGATCACAAAGAGAGTGAATGTTTGAGGTTGGATTGGAACTCGACCTTTCTTGACTCCCAGTCAAGCTCTACCCACTCTGTCACCTCACAACCACTGACCCTCTGAAGCCTGTTCTAATTAGCCCCACCCAGCTCCATTTATTCAATGTCCCTTCAATATATCTAACTTGATTTATATTGCATTCATTTGCCAGTTTTTGTTGCTATTTTATAAACATTCCAATCATTTTCACATTAGTGTGTCCTACCTTTTAGGCTTTATCATAAGCCCTACTCCTACCAAGGAGTTTACAACACAGTTTACCACTGGGTCTTGAGAGAGAGAGAGAGAGAGAGAGAGAGAGAGGCATTACACAAAACACTCAAGAAACAAACTTGTAGAATTTCCAATGCAATTTATTGCAGACAACACAAGAAAATGGAGAGTTTGAGAACTCTAGGAAAGGCAACCAACCAGCTTACATTTTATACAAAAAGGAAAACAAAAAAAAACCAAGACAGAATTTGTTGTTATAACATGGAGACACACTACCAATGAGTGCTAGACTGAAATGACTCTCTTTCTACTTGGCTTGTGGAAAAACTTTGAAATGTAGAGTGGGCAAAGATGATGGGTGGATTTTTCAGGCTGCAGCCTCAGGATTGACCAAGGGAAGTGTTCTTTCACACCCAGAACTGGCTTCACCATTGGAGACACAGGAAGAGGGCAAGCCAGATGATAAAGGCTGAGATAGAGAAGAGCTAGCAGGATCATCAGTGACCCTCCCAACACACCCACAGAGAAGAGGTGCCCACTGGTTGGATAACTAACAAAAAGCTCTAGGAATCAAGGTCAGAGAAAGGAATTGGAGGGGTTTAAGAAAAGACAAACTCAAGACAAGTTGGAGTCTTTGACTTCAAGATTTGGCTGACGATGAACACAGATGATGAGCTATTTGGTGGATCTAAAAGGGAGTGGCTAGCAGGGTAGGGAGCTCTGGTTTTAATTGGTGACTGTAGTATAACTGGTAGATATAAATTTTGAACTAGAGCTGCTACTGGAGCCCTTGACACCCCCAGAGCCACCACTGCTGCTTCCTCCTCCTCCAGAGCTGGAGCCTCTGCCTCCTCCAGAGCCATAGCCTCCTCCTCCAGAGCTGGAGCCTCTGCCTCCTCCAGAGCCATAACTGCCTCCTCCAGAGCCAGAGCCCCGGCCTCCTCCAGAGCCATAGCTGCCTCCTCCAGAGCCAGAGCCCCGGCCTCCTCCAGAGCTGTAGCCACCGCCTCCACCTCCACCTCCAGAGCCGTAGCTGCCACCACCTCCGAACCTTCCTCCTCCTCCAGACACAGAGACATGGCTGGTGCTCACAGCTGTGGGAGATATTTCTGCTGTTAGGCTGGGCACCACCCAGCACTGGATGAAGTTCCCCCCATCCCAAGAAGGCACTCCAGAGCCCAAAGATCGATTCTTGATACTTACACACACTCACGTTCGGAACACACTCTCCAGATACCCTAAAAGGAGGATACAAAGATGGTTCCTATGACTCACCTCAACCACCCCATTCTCCATCCCATACTTGACACCACTGACCCTTCCTGTAAGCTGCTCCCTTCCCCATCACTCAACCTAAATCTGTCTCTCATGACCTTGCAAATCATGGAACAATTCCCAGATATCATTATAACAGTTTGAATTTCCAGTATCCCTTGGCACCAAAAGCTCTTCTTTCAATAAGTCTGTGAAACAGATCCCTAATACTTTAAGACAACTGGATTTGGGGCATATTACAAAGAAAGGAGGAGAGTGGGATGAGTTTGGAGTCAAAGAACCTCACTTCCAATACTTTTGGAAATACTAACAATTCCAATACCAAAATCAGTGCTTCTATGGCCTGGATGCATGTACTTGCTCTGCAGCTGACTAGCTGTGGGAGCTTGGGGAAGACACTTAATGCCTTTAGCCCCCAGGGGCCTCATCCACAAAACCACAAGGAGATACTCCATGATCTCTGAGTTCCCTTTCATCTCTAGAACCTGGGTCATTCTAACCAGGGCTATAGAAGGACTAGTCCTTCTCTAGGGAGCGCTA
>NW_027186089.1:0-40256 GCF_028583685.1 Petaurus breviceps papuanus | reverse complement strand
AACAAATGAAAAGCAAGATGGTTTCAGAAAAACCTAAGAACTGATGCAAAGTGAAGTGAGCAGAACCAGGAGACCATCATACACAGTAAAAGCAATACTGTATCGATGATCAACTGTGAAAGACTTGGTTATTCTGATCAATATGATGATCCAAGCAATTTCAAGACATGTGATATTGTAAGAATTTCTTCTGGGTATCAAATAAGCACATGGAAGCTCAGGTACCTTACAATACGGGTGTCAAATTCAGTCTACAACCCTCCCCTTAGTGCCTAAACCAGATTAAAACACAATTAGTGAATATTTAACAGAATATTGAACAAAAAAATGATCCAAAACATTCCAAAGGATTCATGATGAAGAATGTTATCTACCTCCAGGGAGAGAACTGATGAACTCTGTGTAGACTGCAGTGAAATTTTTTCACTTTCTGAGATGTCAAACATGGTTAGAAGCAAGTAAGTTTTTCCGTGGTAGTGCAACCAGCCTTATAAAGTAGGCTGGAATCACATTGTGAAGATCTCTAAATGAAAGTCTAATTTTTACATCTTATATGAATTGCTTTAGAAGTTCTGATTGGTTGAAAAAAAGTGGAATAATTCTGAAGGATGGGGCACTCACTTTTGGTGCCTTCTTTATGTTGTTCATCACCAATTTATCCTGCATATAGAGTTTTTGCAATGGAGATCCTCAAAAACAAGAACTGTCTTTTGCCTTTCCTTGTAGCGTCTGGTACATAGCAAGTACTAATGAATGCTTACTGACTGACTGATTTTTAGGAGGCTTTGGACAGCTGGAGGGCAATATGAGGACACTGATGACTTGGGGGAAGAGATTCCCAGGGGAAAGAGAAAGGTACAGAAAGGGAGGTAGGAGTGGGATGAAGACAAATTTCTCAAGCATTACAAGTTTCTCTAGGGACCAGGTGATTGACAGAGTAGGCTGGTGTAATGGGAATGCAAATTTGGAAGATCTTCCCTGCCCCTAGGCTAAAGTGCACCTGAAGCCTAGGGTGGGAGGCTTGTTTTTCAGTAGATACTTTTTGATTGGCCAGTGGGTCCAAAAGGTTGTTACATTCTCTGAGCCAGGAGAAGGCTATATAAGCCCTGATGTGTAGCTTTGTTTTGGGACTCACTTTGAGAAGTGTTCTGTGATTTGATCTGAATTCTGGGAAGCCGTTGTTGAGAGTACCCCTGCTTTGAAAAACCCAGATGTGGAAACCCAGATGTTGACTGGGTATGAATGTAATGGTTGGACAGTTTGGAAATCTGTCTACTTGATCTGTTTCTGTCTTGATAATTCTGCCTGTATGCTTTGAAGTTCAGGGTGCTGACCTTTTTCCCCTGAACAAGGTAAACGATATATGTCTGACTGATTAAAGTAAGCTTGTTAACCCATTTTGAGTTGCTTTCCTTTAACAAAGCAGATCCAAGAACCTGTGGTAGCTGCAAACCCTGAGGACTCTTTGGGTGCTTGCTGCTACAGCTGGTTAGCCTATTAGAATGGTCATTCTCAAATATAAACCCTATTCAGTTTGAAAGGATTTGATTCACCCAACTAATTTTATACAAATTTATGCGACAGCTTTCCCTCTCCTCTGGGAAAACAATGATTTTGTCCACTGTGGCAAAAAGGAGAAATACTGTCTGTTCCCACATTACTCCTATCCTCCTGAAAGTCAGCCAGCAAAAGAACCAATGTATTTTTTATAATTAGAATCCTTCTTTCATTTTTTCACTTATTTAACATAATCTCTTTAGTTAATAGTAAATTTGGTGACAACCATCATAAAATTATTCCAGATAATTCTGCAGTATATTTCACAATAGCTCTCAAACTCTTATGCAATTGTCAAAGGTTCTAACAAAAGGTTAGTTCTGGAGAGATGATGAAAGTGTGCCAGGGAATGGTGGTCATTTCATTACAGAAAAGGTTGTGTAAATGATATTTATTTCTCCTTATCCTATGATGTGGAAGAGTATTTCTTTCCTTGGCTATACATTGTGTTTTTTAAGTCTTAGCACCAAAGAACATTTAAACTGGAAAAAAGCTTTAATTATTGTTTAGTTTCTAATCCCCTACAGGTTGAGTGACTGGGACCAAAATTCAACTTATTTATAACCCAGCAATAAAATTTTCCCTCTCCTAGTCTTAGCTGATCTTTTACATTCCAGAATTAATGCTTTCTGGCTATTAGAAATACCTCATACTGAAACATCTGCTTCTTCTTTAGCAAATAAGCACCAGAGAATCACAAACTGTTAGAGCTGGAAGGGACCTATGAGATCATCTGATTCAACCTCTTCATTTTACAGTTGGGGAAACTGAGGCAAACAGCTAGTAAGTGTCTGAAACTAGATCTAAACTCAAGTTATCCTATCTCCAAGCCAAGTACTCTATCCTTTGCACCATCTGATTGCCTCTAGGTGTATGTAAAATAGACATAACACTCTCAGGGGCTGAATCAATCAATCAACAAATATTTATCTATTAAGCATCTGCTCTGTGCCAAGCACTGGGATAGGCCTGATACATGTACAAAGAATGGAGTAAATTCTGCCTGCAATGAGCTTATTTTAATTTTATTAATTTTTATTATAAAATTATTAAATATTTATTATAAAATTTATTAAATTATAATTAATTTTAATAGAACTGATTCCTTATTTTTAGCCAGAACACACATTTCTTTTAAAACTAAAAACTTATTTATCATTTTTTCTCCAATTACATGTAAAAACAATGTTAACATTCTTCTCCCCCAAATTTTGAATTCCACATTCTCTCCCTCTCCCCCGCCCCCCCGTCACTGAAAAGGCAAGCAATTTGACATAGGTTAAACGTGTAGTCACCAAAACACATTTCCATGTAAGTCATTCTGTGAAAGAAAACACTGACAAAAACCCCAAGAAAAATAAAGAAAGTAAAGAAAAAGCTTTGATCCACATTCAGGCTCCACCAATTCTCTCTCTGGAGATAGACAGCACTTTTCATTGTAGGTCCTTCAGAATTGTCTTGGATCATTGTATTGTTGAGAAGTTATTTACAGTAGGTCAGCATACAATATTGCTGTTACTATGTACAATGTTCCCCTGGTTCTGCTCATTTCACGTTGCATCAGTTCATGCAAGTCTTTCCATGTTTTTCTGAGAGCATACCACTCATCATTTCTTAAAGCCCAACAGTATTTCATCACAGTCATATACAACAACTTACAGAACACGCATTTCTAATGGAAAGTAGTAATTCTAATACCATTAAAAGGCTTGAAATGTTGTGAAATTACCTATTATATTTACATGAGTTTATGAATGCTACCCTACCTTAAGATTAAATCCAAATTTTCCATCTTCGTCTGGAGTAATACACACCAGGAGTAGATAACCATCACCATCTTCATTCTGAAATAAATTTGAAGATTATAATAGTAACACATATATCTACTGCTTTGAAGTTTACAGAATTTTCCATATATAAGAATCCTAATGGTAGGACAAGTATTATCTTCCCTGTTTTATAGGGGAGGAAACCAAGGCTCAGAGAAATTCAGGGACTAGCTCAAAGTCACATAATTAACAGTTATCAGAACTGGAGTTAAATAATAATAGCCAGGGCAGCTAGGTGGCGCAGTGAATAGAGCACCAGCCCTGGAGTCAGGAGGACCTGAGTTCAAATCCAGCCTCAGACATTTAACATTTACTGTGACCTGGGGCAAGTCACTTAACCCCAATTGCCCTGCATTCCCCCCTCCAGAAAGCAATAATAATAATAATAATAATAATGATAGCCAACAGCTTGGAGAGTGCTTTCAAATACTATCTCATTAACAAGCCTGGGAGGCAGGTGCTATTATTATCTCCATTTTACAGGTGAGGAAACAGAGGTTAAGTGACTTGCCCAAGGTCATACAGCTAATACATGTTTGAGGGCAGATTTTAACTTAAGTCTTCCTGATTCCAGGGTACTATCTATTGTGCCACCTAGTTGCTGCAAACTCTATTTCCATTATGCCATGATACCATTCAAGATGATCAGTTATAGGGTTGTCTCCCTATGTAATCATTACAATGCATAACTTAGAGAAGATACTTTATTTTAGTGATAATATATATTTTTCCAATAAAACGTCTGAACTTTAAGTTTGAACATTTGATTTATGCTACCCCTGCCCCGCCCCCACAGTACAGTATTTGAGCTAGCTGACCTCACCTTATCACAGTAGTACTGATTAGAATCTTCTGTGAAGCTGCCTTTACTAACACTGGTATAGGTATCTAAAAGTTGATGATCTTCCCCATCAAAGGAACAGCAGCCTGGAGCATGAGATAAGGTACTGGACGATGTCTGGGTCTGAGAGCTTGGGCTGTCTTCCAGTTCATTCCTTCATTAAGAAATATTTTAATAAATCAATGAGTATTCACAAGAACATACACGTATTCTGAACTGTCTTTATTTAGCATTGATTCCCCAAGAGAGTGGATTTGGGGGGCATCATAATTCCTATGCAGAGAGGGATTTACCTGTAGCACAGAAAACCCTCAGGTTATCCTTAAAAGCCAACAATGGGATCCCATATACATCTGAGGAACTCAAATGCCATCACTGCTTTGTTCCCTGACCCCATGTAAGAGTAAAGTTAAACTCACTGTTTTCCTAAGTGTTTGTGGGGAGTTACTTTAATCTGATAAGATTCAGGAGCTGCTGATAATGTGATGTTCTTTGCTCCCCCCACCCCCCACTTTCAAAAGGGCCATACTCTAGCCTCTAGAAAAACAGTATGCTCAGCTGGCAGTTGTTTTTAAATTACTTTAACCAAGCCAGTCTGGGCATGTATAACAACATAGGGGCTCATCATGCCTCTATCCCCTATGAAAATGATTTGTCTTTCTCTTCCCTCAAGTTATCCCCTCTGGAAGACACTGTGATTATTACTCTTAGTTATGCAGTGGAAAAGCCTGTTGTGTTTTATATAGTTTGTATAGGTTACTGCTGCGCAGTTGGCTAAGAAGATGGTTTTGGAGAAAGGGATCTTATCTTCTTAATAGGAATGATAGGCTCTTAGTCAGGGAAAGAAGGCATCTAATAAGACTGCAAAGAATACATTTAGAGGGAGAATTTTAGAGGAATAAGAAGGCTTTAAATTGACAGTGGAAGGAGGGAAGAAAAATGTTCGTATGATATTGATATATTACTTTATATATAAATGCATAAAGTAATATTTATTTATATATTTAGAAATAACAATATACTTATATATTACTTAATGCTATTATATTATTTATATATTACTTTAAAGTTTGAAAGTGCTGAGCATACATTGTCTCACTCAATCCTTTACAACCACCCTGTGATATAAGTACTAGAGGTGTTATGATTCCTTTTTTTTACATATGAGGAAATTGAGGCTCAGAGAAGTTAGGTTATTTGTCTATGGTCACAAGGCCAGAAAATATAAGAGACAGGATTTCAACTTAGGTCTCTCCTGATTTTAAGTTTAGCATTTTTTCCATAACACAACAGTGTACTCTCAAAACTATTAGATTAGGTGCTATGAAGGGATGAAACAGCAAAAAAAAATATCAATTCTTATATGACTTAAACAGTAGTTCACAGCATGAAATAACTAGAAGAAATTAAGAGTGATACCTATAACCACCAATATCTATTATGCTAATGCACAGGGTATGCATTTTTAAAGAGCAGCAGTACATACAAGCATCACCACAACCTAATGTGACAAGCTACAATATGGAGATGAAAGATGGTCTGAACCATGTTGAAAAGATACACATTTGACAGAGGGCATGGCAAACTAGAAATGTACCCCATGAACCTAATAAAGAAAGGTGATGAAAAAAATGTTTGGGTGTGGGTAAAAGGAAGAAAGAAGTGATATTGTTGTAGGAATGTACTACAAGATGTCCAGCCTGAGGGAACTGATGACAGGTTCTTGATTTAGATCACAAGGCTATCAGAAAGACCAGGGAAGGCTGTAATTGTGACAGAGTTGGGCACGTGGTGGAAATCCCAGCAAAAAGTAAAAATTCTTATCATTCCTTCACTTGTCTTGCTGATAAACTGATAAATGTACCTTTCAGAAGGTAAAGCTAAGAAGGAGAAGAATAATACCTGCTTTGTATCTGATCCTACGTTGGATCTAATTCTGACCAAAATGGCTGGCAAACCTTGGAGAAAGCAACGATATCATCACAGAGTTGGCAAAAACCAAGGAAAGACATTTACATGACACTTCAGGAAAGATTTTAAGAAGTTCAAAAAAAAGGAGATATGATACCACTGATTTTCCTAGAGGAAATGGTTAACATTCAAGAATGAAATCTTAATGTTCCAACCATGAATGATTCCAATGAGTTGGAAAAGGAAGAGAAAGATATGTGGTTTTAGATGGGAAGTCTCTGATGAGCTTAGATTTAAGGGGGTATAGAATATTTAAAATGGAGGCATATAACCAAAGAGAAATATGACATAGCAGTAAGATTAAAGCCTAGAACAAGCTGAGACCTGATGCAAGTTCAAATGACAACACAAAGCAATTTTTAAAAGCTACACTGGGGGGCAAAAAAAGGGAGACACTTCTGCTGCTGGGGCAGATGGGATGATGTAAACAAATGACAGAGAAAATGATTAAATCTCAATAATCAGGGAAACCCTAACTATTCAACTGCTACTTTGCTTCCGTTTTTTTTTTTTTCTCCCTTCCCAAGGATAATGATCTTCATCTTGAAAAGGATAGGAGGGGTGGCTAGGTGGTGCAGTGAATAGAACACCGGCCCTGGAGTCAGAAGGACCTGAACTTAAATCCGGCCTCAGACTCTTGATACACTTACTAGCTGTGTGACTTTGTGTAAGTCACTTAACCCCAACTGCCCTCCAAAAAGCAAAAAAATAGAAAAAAATTTGAAAAAGAAAAGGATAGGAAAAAGCAGTTAAGCAGAATTAAAATGCAAGAAAAAATTTCAAAAATAGCAGGTGGAGGTGGAACACTCAGATACTATAAATGACTTGGTCCCTTGTCCTGGGAGGATTACATCCCCATGAATCAAAACGGCTTGCAGATATAACTGTTGAACTTCTAATGGTGATCTTGGAGGAACTGGGGAAAATGAGAGGTGCCAACGAGGTTGGAACTGGTCAAATGTTTTCCTGATTTTCAAAAATAAACAAGGGGCAGAGAATAAGGAGTGTTCTGCAAACTACAGATGAGTGAGCTCAGCATCTATCTATGACAAAAATCTATAATGGTAATTATATCATGTAATTTGTGAACATCAAGAATAAGCATGGATTCACTAAAAGCAGTAAGAATCCATTCTATAGAATGATACAGTCGATGGACAAACCCGGGAGGAAAGACTGTTGTAGGCTGCATTCAAAGAAGCAGACTTCAAGGGCCTGGGATGTCATCAGTGTGGGGGTGTAAATATTCATCCAACCCCACAGCTTCTAAAAGTTGCTCTGGTCTAGCCTGTATCTCAAGTCTTTTCAGCTTGGTAGGAACTATGAGAGCTTGCATTCTATTCTGCTGGCATAATCATTGAGGACTGAAGGTCACCTCCACACCATGAGGAATCACTGGAGTAAGACTATTCAGGGAACAGAAATATACCATCCACAGAGGAAGGCGATAGTCTCCTTGTACCAGGAGGTCACATTTGAAATATTTTTGTTTCATTCTGTGTACCACGTTGAGGAGAGATGCTGATAGCTAGTCACTTTCCAAAGAAAGTCAACCAGAATAGTGAGAAGACTAGGAAGCATGTCATCGAGATCTGGGAAAGAAATTAAGGATGTTTACCCTAGAGGGGAGAAGATTGGGTGAGCAAGGTGGGTTAGAGTTAGTGTATGGAAGCTATCTTCAGATATCTGAAAGGCCATCACACAGGAGACACATAAGCCTTATTTTGCTTGGTTCCAGAGACAAAACAAGCATAAAGGATAAAAAGCTGCAGGGAGGCAATGTGGGGAATAATTCCCTAGCAATAAGATCTATCTGAAAATGAAAGGGCCGTTCCTGTGAAGTAACAGTTCAGAGTCATTCAAGGTGTATAAACAGGAGACTATGAAAGCACTTGATGTACATGTGTTAGCAGATCTCAACACTGCATAAGGAGTCAGAATTTAAGAACTCAAGTTTTTCACTGCTGAGATTGACTAATCGATTTCAGCAGAAGAAAGCTGTTGCCTTCTTTTGCTCACTTTTAATTCCAAGTTCTCAGTGGCATGTGATTCTCACTAGACCATCACTTGTCTTTGTCTTCAAGAAGTCACTTGAAGCACAGAATTAATATTACATGGCATTCTGAAAAATTTACATATTCACTTTTTTTTTTTAAGCAATCGGGGTTAAGTAACTTGCTCAAGGTTACACGGCCAGTTATTTCTGGGTGTGGTGCTGAGTATCTGAGCCCGGATTTGATCCAGGTCAGCCCGACACTGGAGCCAGTGCTCTTACTCGCTGTGCTACCTGGCTGCCCCCGACATAGTCACTTTTAAATAGCAACTTTTCAATCTCAAAGCACTAAAATTTAATGAAGAAATAATGTGGCACTATTAAAAGATATAAGAGAAGAATACAATACTTGGTATTTTTAAAGTTACCGTTCAGAGGAAGATTTCTCAAGTGTAGGACTCTATTTTTTTTTCCATTTTTCAAATGCTTTATTAACTTCTGATTTACATCATTCATTTCCGCCAGATTTTGAGTTACAAATTTTCTCCCCGTTTTTCCCCTACCCACTGCCCCAAAATAGAAGTTCCACAGGATATCCCCTCCTCCAATCTGCTCTCTCCCATATTTTCTCCCATACCACCTTCAACTTTTCCAGTAGGGCATGGTGGATGTCTATGCCCCAGTGGCTGTATAACTTATTTCACAATTACATGCAAGATAGTATTAATAATAGTATATAAATAAGTATACAAATTTAAACATTTGATTTTAAAACTTTGAATTCCAGATTCATTCCCTTCCTTGTCACCCACCCTTACTGGGAAGATAAGCAGTTCAGTATAGGTTGTACATGTGTAACTAATGCAAAACAATAACATAGTAGATATATTGTAAAAGACTGACTCTATTTCCCTCCCTCCTATCCCACCTCCCACTTGTTCAACTCTCTACTTTGATCCTGTCCCTTTTCAAAAGTGGGTGCTTCCAACTTCCCTCCCCCCCAGCCTGCCTTCCCTTCCATCATACCCCCTCTCATCCCCTTCCCCCCTACTATCCTGTAGGGTGAGATACCCTATTTAGTGTGTATTTCATTCCCTCCTCAAGCCAAATTCAATGAGAATAAGGTTGACCCATTCCCTTTTGCCTTCCCTTCTTCCCCTCCATTGTAACCATTTTCCCTTGCCTCTTCTATATGAGATAGTTTACCCCATTCTGTCTCTCCCCATCTCCTCTCATTATATTCCTCCCTCACCTCTTAATTTCACCTTTTAAGTATCATCCTTCCCTATTAAATTGGTCTTGTGCACTCCATCTATGTATACCTGTAAACATATATACACACATTCACATATGTATTCATATGCCCACATACCTACATATATAGACATATATATTTCTATTCCCTTAAACTATTTTCATACTGAGAAAAGTTTCATCAGTTACAATTATTGTTTTCCCATGTAGGAATGTTAATAGTTCAACTCCGATAAGTTCCTTATGATTTCTTTTCCCTGTTTACCTTCTCATGCTTCTCTTGCTTCTTGTATCTGAATGTCAAATTTTCTATTCAACTCCAGTTTGTTCATTAAGAATGCTTGAAAGTCCTCTATTCCACTGAATGACCATATTTTCCCCTGAAACATGATACTCAGTTTTGCTGGGTATGTGATTCTTGGTTTTAATCCCAGCTCCTTTGACCTCTGGGATATCATATTCCAAGCCCTTTGATCCCTCAGTGTAGAAGCTGCCAGATCCTGTGTTATCCTGATTGTGTTTTCACAACATTCAAATTGTTTCTTCCAGGCTGCTTGTAGTATTCTCTCCTTAATCTGGAAATTCTGGAACCTGGCTATAATATTCCCAGGAGTTTTCTTTTTGGGATCTTTTTCAGGAGGTGATCGGTGGATTCCTTCAACCTCTATTTTGCCCTCTGGTTCTAAAACATCATTGCAGTTTTCTTTGAGAACTTCCTGGAGGATGATTTCTAGGTTCTTACTTTGATCATGGCTTTCAGGTAGTCCAATAATTTTTAAATTATCTCTCCTGGATCTATTTTCCAGGTCAGTGGTTTTTCCCATGAGATATTTCACATTGCCTTCTATTCTTTCATTTGTTTGGATCTGTTTGACAGCATCTTGATTTCTCTTTATTAGTCATTAGCTTCCATTTGCTCCAATCTAATTCTGAAGCAATGATTCTCCTCAGTGAGCTTTTGATATTCTTTTTCCATCTGGCAAATTCAGCTTTTTAAGGCATTCTTCTCCTCATTGCCTTTTTGAGCCTCTTTTGCTGATTGAGTTAGTCTGTTTTTTTAAGGTGTGATTTTCCTCAGTCAGGCTGTTGACTCTCATTTCATAATTTTCTTGCATCATTCTCATTTCTCTTCCCAATTTTCCCTCTACTTCTCTTATCTATTTCTTAAGGTCCTCTGTGGCCTGTAACCAGCTCGTATTTCCCTTTGAAGCTTTTGGTGCAGGAGTTCTGACTTCACTGTCTTCCTCCTGTTCCATGCTTTTGTCTTTTTTGTCCCCCAAATAGGAGTCTAATGTTGGAATCTTTTGTCTGCTTTGTTTCCTTTGTCTGGTCAGGTCGCCGCTCAGTCACTTGACCCCTGGGCTTTTTGCCACTCTGCCACCAGAGAGGGGAGCTTTCATCCCAAACACTGGGGTTTTCTCAGTTGCCGGAGTTATTAGATGGGTGCCCTCTCTGAGGCCTCCATATGCTCTAGCAAGCTGGACACACACCCCAGGACCTCCATCCTAGACTGCAATCTAGATCCAAGCAGGTTAAAGCAAGAGCAATTACCCCTCAGACTGGTCGCTTGGTCCCCCTACACTGTGCAGGCCAGGAGCTGAAGCTACCACGTGGTGCTGGCTGGCTGTGTTAGGCATCTCAGTAGCTTCTCACCCTAGGGGCAAAAGCTGATCCACTCCCACTTACTAGGTCCCAAATGCCAGACTGTACTGACTTCTCACTTTGTCCTTCACATCTATGTGTTGATAATTCTGGAAATGGCCAAAGCTGCTGCTGATCTGGAGTCCCGCTGGCTGGCGGCTGTTCAGACCCGCCCTGGGGCTAAAACCTCTGGCTCACACGGGCCTGGGCTCGGCTCCCTGAGTGCTGAGCTGGCCGATTCCTGCCAGCCTGCCGTGCTGTCCTCAGTGGGAGGTTAGCTTCTTTGTGTCATTTTGTGGGTTTTGCAGCTCCAAAGTTTGTTCAGAATCCCCTTTTTACACTGACTGGGGAAGGTGGAAGCCAGAACCGCTCAGAGGTCCTGCTTCTACTCCGCCATCTTGACTCTGCCCTGTAAGACTCTTTTTTTTTCCATTTCCTTTTACAGATGAGGAAACTGAGGTAAACAGGATTAAGAGACTTGCCCAGTGTCTAAGGTCAGATTTGAACTCAGGAAGGTGAGTCTTGCTCATTCCAGGTCTAGTACTCTATCTACTCTGCCACCTAGCTTCCCATCTTCATTTAAGCATCAAGCACCTGCTACTGCATTTCAAGAATGAAAGAGCTTGCAATAAAGGCCAGGGAAAATAATAATTTTCCTGTCCTCAGAGGATCATCAATCTAGAGCTGGAAGGGACCTCAGACATTCAAGTAGTCCAACTCTCTCATCTCACAGACGAGGTCAATAAAGTTCAAGGTCACATAAGAAAGCATCAGCACCATAAGTTGAATCCAGATCCTCTGACTGCTGAGTTAATGGGCTTTCCCCTTTGTCCTGCTGCCTCTTGACTCTCAGGCTCATCATTGCACATCTAGAGTACTGAGTTCCATTCTTCACATGATATTTTAAGAGGATCATCAATAAGTTAGAGAACTTAGCCCAATGAAAAGGTAACTACAAAACAGACAGATCTAGAAACTTTAAATATTGAGGCATGGTTGAAAGAATTGGGAGAAGAGAAATCTCTGAGAGAAGTGCTGTGGATAATAAAAATAGAAGTAGCTCATACTGATATAGAACTTAAGAGTTCACAAAAAGCTTTGGGACAATTAAATTTATTCTATGAAATTCCAAAGCATATGATTAGGACCACTGGATGAAAGTTACAAGGAAGCAGACTTCATTCAAGAAACCTGCACAAGGAAGTAGTTTCTAACATAGCAGATCACAAAGTACAAACTAAAGACCCCTCAGGGGTCTCTAAGACCCTTTTCAGGGGGCCCATGAGGTCAAAGCAATTTTCATAAAAATAAGATGCTTTAATTTCTAATATGGTAAATATTGATAGACATAACTCATTTAAACAAAAGCTCTTGGGGGGTGGGTCCTCATTTATTTTAAAGAATGTTAAAGGGTCCTGAGAACAAAAGATTTGAGAAAAAGTTCTAACAAACAGAGCTGTTCAACAACAGAATGCTTGACTTTATAATGAAGTGAGAAAGGCTTGGACACTTCTGGATAGTCTGGTTGGGTATATGTAATGTGAATGTAAATTTTAAAGATCTTCCCTGCCCCTAGGCTAAAGTGCACCAGAAGCCTGGGGAGGGAGGCTTGTTTTTCAGTAGATACTTCTTGATTGGCCAGTGAGTCAATAAGGTTGTTACATTCTCTGAGCCAGGAGAAGGCTATATAAGCCCTGATGTGTAGCTTCGTTTTGGGACTCACTTTGAGAAGTGTTCTGTGATTTGATCTGAATTCTGGGAAGCCGTTGTTGAGAGTCCCCCGGCTTTGAAAAACCCAGAATGTGGAAACCCAGATGTTGACTGGGTATGGATGTAATGGTTGGACAGTTTGGAAATCTGTCTACGTGATGTTTCTGTCTTGATAATTATGCCTGTATACTTTGAGGTTCAGGGTGCTGACCTTTTCTCCTGAACAAGGTAAACGATATATGTCTGACTGATTAAAGTAAGCTTGTTAACCCATTTTGAGTTTCTTTCCTTTAACAAAGCGGATCCAAGAACCTGTGTGAACAGGCACCCTGGGGACACTGGGGTGCTTGCTGCTACAGTATATTTTGTTTAATTTCATTTTTTAACTCTTAAAATTATCCTAGTTTACTTTTTATAATATTTTATTTTTCCTAATTAAGACAAATTTTAAACATTTATTTTTTAAAAATTTGAGTTCCAAATTATCTCCTTCTCTCTCCCCCCACCCCCTTGATGGTAAGCAGTTTGATACAGGTTATACTTGTGCAATGATGCAAAACATACTTCCATAATAGTCACGTACCAAAAGAAGACATAGATACAAAAAAAATCCCATGAAAAAATATAGTGAAAAAGAGTATGCTTTCTGCATTCAGACTCCATCCGTTCTTTCCCTGCAGGTGGACAGCATTTTCCATAATGAGTCCTTTGGGATTGTCTTAGATCATTGTATTAAATGGCTGAGAACAGTTAAGTTATTCACAGTTGATCATTGTGTAATGGTGCTGTTACTGTGTACAATGTTCTCCTGGTTCTGCTCACCTCAACTCTGCATTAATTTGTGTGAGTCTTTCCAGGTTTCTCTGAAATCATCCTGCTCATCATTTCTTTTTTGTTTGTTTTTTGGAGGGGGAAAGGTAGGGCAATTGGGGTTAAGTGACTTGTCCAAGGTTACATGGCTAGTTTTGTGTTAAGTGTCTGAGATGGGATTCATTTCTTAGAGCACAATAGTTTTCCATCAATCATATACCACAACTTGTTCAGCCATTCCCCAACTGATGGGTATCCCCTCAATTTCCAATTCTTTGCTACCACAAAAAGAGATATTATAAATATTTTTGTACAAAGAGCTCCTTTTCCCATTTTAAAAAAATCTCTTTGGAATACAGATGTGGTAGCAGTATTTCTGGGTCAGAGGGTATACACAATTTTATAGTCCTTTGGGTATAGTTCCAAATTATTCTCTGGAATGGTTGGATCAGTTCACAACCCTACCAATGGTCCATCCAGTGTCTGGTTGGGGATATTTTAGAAGGGAGTGCTGTATTAGGTAGAGTCTGATCATGTCATCTGTAAGGTCCCTTCCAACTGTAAGAGTGCATTATTTCTAGTATTAATATTTTTAAGCCACCTACATGAAATATTGCTTTTACTAATCCAAGGTTTCACGTGAATTCTCTACAATTTGGATTGTTTTATTAATCTGAGCACCAACCTTTAATTTCACCAGAAGAAAAAATAAAGAACACTGATTTGGATGAGTGACAGGTTAGGATTTTCCCAGAGGGAGGGCAGCTGCTACAACTCTCTACTCTCAGAGTTCTAGGAGTAAGCCTTGTATTGTAGTTCATAAGACCCCATCAGGAGTGTTTCCCATAAACACATCAATTGCTAACACTTAATTAACCTTAATCAAAACATTTACTGAGGTGCAACTATGTGGTGCAGTGAATAGAACACCAGCCCTGGAGTCAGGAGGACCTGAGTTCAAATCTGGCCTCAGACACTTGATACCCTTACTAGCCATGTGACCTTGGGCAAGTCACTTAACCTCAATTGCCCTGCCCTCCCCCTCCAAAAAGCAAAAAAAACAAACAAAAAAACCACTTACTGAAAATGCAAAACAAATACATAATATTTACATGTGACCCCACCCATAAATCTCAGCTACACACTCCCACCCATGCACTCAGTGTCAATAGGGAAAACAGGCACACATTTAAAGTCCCAGGACATTAAGGTATGAAGGAAATATGTGTGGTCAATAACTCTGGAACTATAAACTAATGGGCATGGCTTCTGCATCGATCAGATGCTTCCACTGTTAAGCTGAGCTGAGCCACACTCCTGGACTAACAACTCTCTGGGCATTAACTCAGCTGGACGAGCTAATCTGTTGGACTGTTTCTCTGATCCTCCATTTCTATGTTATTTCTATGCTTATCTGGGCTTGTTCCACAATGGAAACTTTTAATATCCATCAGGTGCAGCTTAAGGCTTAGCTGAAGCCTTCATCTAAAGCAGTGGCATGCTATTTACTCTTATACTGGGTTTGACAAAGGCTTGTCCAAACTCTACTCCTCTGGCAGCATTCTTCTTTTCTTCACCTCTCAGTAGCTCTGCTCTTCTCCTCTACTCTGCCCTTCTCTCTTCAACAGAATACGGCAAGAGAGCAAAATATTTACTCTCTCTGTGCCTCATTCTTCTTCTCAGCAGCAGGTGGCAGTAGAGAGAGAACTCCAGTCTTTCTTTGGTCAACCAAATCTGCCTGGCAACAAGTGTGTTCTTTTACGTTTTATTTTCTCAGCTCCTCACCAACTAGGTTTTTCTCTGAGAAAGACCTCACCTTATCTTATGGTTAGTGACCAAATTCTCATCTTCGGTCATTAATTCATAATCAGGTAAAATACAATTGTCCTATAACCATAAAAGAATTCCAATACTCAACACTTCCCCAATTATTATGTACTTCAAAGCTCTTCCATATTTTATTTGTAAATGAATCTTTAAAGCACGAAACAAACACTAAAGAAGATTTTATCCTGTATTTACTTTACAGTTGTATAGACAATCATAAGGAAATGAAAAAATGCTGCGTGGGAACACCAAGTTGACTTGTCCAACAAATACTCTCTTAGAACAATGAAGCAGAATATTGCCCCAGATCAGTGAACTATTAAGGTCAGTCCCCTTTCACCTGCATTTAGACAGATCTTCAAAACTTACCTGCCCTAAATCAAGCACATAATATAGGATTTTATATTCATTATAACCTCTCTGAGGTTGCTGTAGAAAATCATCTGTGAAAGTTTTCCCACTACTTCATGCTTTGATCAAGGACACTCTTTACAAGGATCACTAGTATAAAGATTTAGTTTCAGTACAAAGCAGCACATTGGTTAGACATTGATATCTTAGGTTCTCCTTCTATATTTTATTTATACACACACATATACACACATTATATACATTATTTTTTGTAAAACCAGTGTCTCTAAAATTTTTTTGTTCTTTTGAAATACCATCCTCTAATTTATTTTGTGAATTGACCCCTTAGTGCCTTTACAATTATGGTACCTTCAATACAGATTTCTTTGGTATGTAATTATTCAGATCCAGGTCTTCTTCCCAACTTCAGCTTAAGTGGGATCATCATATGTGACAAACGTGCTAATCTGTTACTGAGATGATAGGATATAAATGTGGTATCTGTCCATAAACATCCACGCTATCATTACTTATACAAACAAAATACTACAAAGATACCAGAAGATTTGTTTAATTATGCTAGGAATTCCAAAAAAATATCATTGACTAATGAATCAATCCCAATGTGGCATAGTGAATACAGTCAGAGTTAGGAACACCTAGGTTTAAATCCCATCTCTGACAGATACTAGTTGTGTGGTCCTGGTTGAATCACTTAACCTCTCACTGCCCCCAAGTCATTCTTTAAGATCCTTAACTTAAAGAGTAGGTCCTGTGATTTGATCTCTATTTCTCTGATACTACATTTCTATGCTATTCCTATGCTCAGCTGGACTTGTTCCACAACAGCAACTTTATTATCCATCAGGTGCAGCTTAAGGCTTAGCTGATGCCTTTATCTAAAGTAGTGGCATGCTATTTACTCTTATGCTAAGTTTGACAAAGGCCTGTCTAAACTCTACTCCTCTGGCAGCATTCTTCTTTTCTTTAACTCTCAGTAGCTTTTCTCCTTTCCTCTGCTCTCCTCTTTTTGACAGAGGGAGTTCCCTCTTCTTGGGAGAAGGCCTTACCAGTACCAGGGAGACAGATGAAATTACAAGAGCTGGTTTAAAAAAAAAGTCTGAAAACTGGAGAAAGAATATCATATAATCAATTCTTAATAATCATGTGAGTGCTCTCCCTCTCACATGATGTTTATGTATTTGTATTTATTCTCTTTATATTTGCTCTGTATTTACTTGTATGTGTACTTGCTATGAACCCTGTTAGAAGATAAGCTCCTTGTTAATTCTGTTATATTTCTATCTCCAGGTCCTAGTTTAGTGTTTGCACATAGTAGGCATTTAAATATTGCTGACTGACTGATGCTAATGGAGGTAAGTTGTGATTCAAGTAATCCAAAATGGTAGATAACAATATAAAAAATCCACTGAATTTGGCTTAGTTTGGGTTAATATTATTTAAAAATTATATCTGAACATAAAGTATGTCCAATACTCTGAAAATTCCCAATGCTTCAAACAAAGTGATTTTTGTTTGTGAATAAAATCAAAATGATAGGTTTGGGTTAGTTGATCCCTAAGATATCACCCACCTCTAGCATTTATTGATTCTGAGAATCTAAGTCATATCATGAAGACTTGAATTAGGGAGAAGCTGCCTAGTTTCTCAAATTCACATATCCCCTCATTTTATAGCTCTGTCTCCATCTCCTCTGAGGCATAATGGAAATCAGTGGAATCAGTGTGGCATAATGGAAAAATTACTTAACTTGAAGTCAGGAAGATAAAGATTCAAATCCTACCTCTTACATTTACTGCCCTGACAAGCCATTTACCTCTCTGAGTCTTGGCCTTCTTATCTGTTAAAATAGGGCTAACAATTTTCTGTGGGATCTTCCTCCCAGAATTATTGTGAGGCTCAAGTAAGACAATTTATCTAAAGAAAAAAAGATATATCTATTTGCTTTGCAAATTTAAATAGTTAAACGAATGATAGTTATTGTTGTCACTACTTTATACTGATGCAGAACAAAAAAAATAAATCTAGCCATATCTTCTCTCTGTATGTGTATTCTTTGCTTGACGTTTGCTTCAAAGGTAAATATGTTCCCCACTAGAGAGGTGATGGATATAGGCTGCAGAATGACACATATACAACATTTATACACACACACACACACACACACACACAGACACATAGGTATTTTTGAGGGAATTCATTTTGCATATTTGTTATAGGAAATCTGTTTTTCTGTTTTTCTTTTTCAATAGGGTAAGAAGGGAGAAGAGAAAATAGATTTTGTTAACTTTTTTTCTAAATTCAGAGGTGGGGTACTACAAATGTGAAATGTTGCAAGTATTTTCGGATGAGATCACAGCTTTTCTAAACTTTTTTTTTTTTATAAGAGATTTCTCACAAAGGAATAATCTGTAAATATTTGTACTGTAAAAATAAAACACAAATAAAACTTTAAAAACAAAACAAAAAAGGAGGTAAACTAAACTTTTAAGTCTTTCTAAACACCAAGAGACTACAGGGTACAGTTAAGAATAATTAATGATCATCATTTAAACGAAAGGTTATTTAAAGTAAAAGAAAGTGATGTCACCAGAAACCACCAAAGGCATTATTTAAGCAGAACAGATATCACAAGGAAAACTGAAATCTACATTTTTTTGTGCTACTGATATACACAGAAGGCAAGATTTGTTAATAAAAAGAAAATGAAGACAAGATTTGTAGCTCATGAGAAATAAGGTGGCTAAATGAATGTGAATGACCCTGAAGAACCAGTAACATAAATTCAACAAACATTCATTTAAGGATCTGTCATTTTCCAGATACTCAAAGCAGGCACAAGAGATATAAAAGCAAAACAGGCATTCCTAAAAGAAAATCACATTCTACTGGTTTAGTATTTTATGCTTAATACCTAGAATGGCTGAAGCTTTAAAAAAAAATTTTGCAGGCTAAATGAATTTGCTTATAATTGTTTACTGCTTTGTTTTAGAAGGCAGGAACTAGGTCATTACACTCTACATTATTCTGTTGTACCTGTTAAAATCGTCAGGAAAGGTAGGCAATTGATTTGTGGAATGGGAAGGGAGCAGCAGCTATTACCTAACATTGATAAAGGACCCATGTCTCTGAGGCTTCCTGTCACCACTGTATAAAAGCTGAGCTAGCTTTTAAACTAGTTATTTCTAAATTAGCCCCACACTGCAAAGCTGGTTGCTCTGTCAAAGAAAGAGGAGGAGATTACAGGGGAGACCTTTGCAGTGCAAAACAGTTGCCAAGGGAGTTTTGGTTTCCGAGTTAGATTTTCCTGTGGGTCTGTGTTCCTTTGTCTTCTGTGCGTCCCTAAGAAGACTATTTGGGACTGGGTTAGATACAAGCTATTAGAGGTCTTTACACACTGGTTACATCAATAGAAGAAGACAATGATGATCCTGTGTCATAAGATCAGAGATAGATATATTATCGAAAAACCCTTTCTGATAAATGGTAAAAGGATAAGAAAAGGTGGTTTTCAAAAGAAGAAATCCAAGCTATCAACAATTATATGAAAAAAAGTCCCAAATCAAATAAACACAAATTAAACCAATTCTGACGTCCCACCTCAAAACTGTCAGAGAAGGGAAGCTGACAAAAAATGAAAATGACAAATGTTGGAGGGGCTGCGGGAAAACAAGGCATACACTAATGTACTGATGATGGAAGTCTGAATTGGTCCATTTAGCTGGAAAGCAATTTGGAACTATCTCCAAAAAGTCACCAAACTGTGCACAGCCTTGGACCGAAAACCACCAATGCTATGTCTATTCCCCAAAGAGACCAAGGAAAGAAGAAAAGGAAACTTAAATAAAAAAGAGATAGATAGATAGATAGACAGACAGATAGATAACAATAGATAGATACAGTTATAGCTGTTCTTTTTTGTAGTAGCAAAAAAACCCCCCAGAAATTAAGGGGATATCTATCTATTGGGGAATGGCTAAAAAAATTATGGCACGTGAATGTAGCAGAATAATTCTGTGAAAAGATAGAATGGTCACTTTCAGAGAAAATTGGGAAGATATATAAATTAATGTAGCAAGTATAACCAGGATGATTTATATAATAAGAACACAATTAGGAAAAAAATTTGGAAGACTTAAGAATTCTGGTTAATGCAATAACAAATGATTCCAGAGAACTAATGAAGCATGCTGGCCACCTCCTGTCAAAGAGATTGGGCACTCAGGGTGGAAAATGAGACATACATTTTTGGACAAGGCCAATACAAGACTCTGTTAATGTAAATCTGTTGAAGGGATTTTCTTTTTTCTTTCTTTTTTTCCTTGTGTGTGTTCATTTGGAGTGTGGAGAAGCAGGAGGGAGAAAAAAAAAGCTTGAAAAAAATAATAATATTTTTAAAATGGATACAAAACAAAAAGGCCCTCTCTGAACCCCTCCTTACTCTTTTCAGTGTGTTTGTGAGAGAGGTCACAAGGCTATCACTCAGAGATTGTGGTACCTTGTATATGGGATCACTATATAAAATCGGTGTTCAGTTAAAAATTAATTTTTTAAGGATTTCCCAATCTTATCACATTTTGGCCTGAAAGTTTAGCAAATCATTGTATACTAAGAGGTAAATGAATGAATACAACTTCTCTTACTGTCTCTGTGGACTTCGGTTTTGTGAAAATTCTGAATCACTGTCTTTTGAGGATGGAGAAACCTTGTAGGTATAAAATACATCTTCTGTTTCTGGAAGGTAAGTTGTTTCACTTGCAAGATTATCTGCAGATGAATGCCGTGGTTTTCTAATTTCATGACGTAACCTAGGACTTCGCCTAAAGGAAAAGGGGTGAGTAAGTTAAATCAAATTCAATTTGAATTCTTATTAAATAGAAATGATGCTACTTTATAAACTAACTTATTAAGATTAGAGGCTCACCATGCCATTAGGTAGAAACACCATTATGTTAGGCAAAACAATGATACATGGAGCAGCTGGTTCCACAAGAATAATGTTGAGGAGCAAAGAAAAGTGGCAAGAAGGGAGAGAAGTGGAGACACAGGAGGAGAAGCAAAGAAAGGAGAAAGCAGAGGAAGAAAGAAAGGGAGAAGAGAAGAGAGAAGTCAGTGACAGAACTAGAAGGAACCTTGGATAGTATCTTCATCTTATAAATAGAGATACCAAGGCCCAAAGTATCATAGTATTAAACAGAATTGAAATTTGAACCCAGATATTCTGACTCCACATTACATTCAGTGCTCTTTCCATTATATCATACTGTAGAGAGAGACAAACAGAAAAGAAGGAAGAGGAAGAGAAAGATTAAGAAAAAGATAAAAAAAGAAGGTAACTGAGGGAAAGAGAAAGAAGAAAGTGGCAGAAAAGGGAAAAAGGATGGAGGGGAAAGATGGGTGAAAATGGTATCCTTGTGATCTTTTGAGGGATGTTTCTCTATCTTTGAGATTATGTATTTATTGCCTTTTGGTGTGACATGAGAGAGAGAAAACAGTTAAGCAGATAGACTACACTTGAATGTCAAAATTCTGACATCAATCAGAAAGTTTCCTGAATAGCTTGAAATAAGTCTGAGATGGCAACCTTGATTAATAAACTTCATCTAGAATATCCAACTAGGCCAACCCAAAATTAGGATAGATTCCCTGGGGGGAAAAAAGTCCATTCCTTAGATGATATTTTTTTCCCTTAGGGCTTGGGAAAAATGCTAACTAGGCATGATATTTTGAAAAGCTTGCCAGCTACCCAACTGGTGTTGAAAATAACATGTTAGACACACTGTTGATTACTTGAAACCTACTATTGTTAGTTGTGTAAGAACAGCACTGTATCATGCTTCAGGAGGAAGGATATCACATTATCATGTTTGTTGATGGACTAAGTTCCAGGAAACCCATGGAACAGAAAACCAAGGAAGCATATTATAATTATTATGTCTGTTTTTATTTAAAAAATGCAAATGGTTCAGGGATCTCATCAATGTGTACATTTCTTTCAGGGAAGCAAATCAAAGACCATCTATGCTTGCTCATGGTGTGCAAGTTTTATCTATGACTTCCCAGTAGTTTACTATAGGGGACCCACCCAAAGGATGGGGGCTTTTTTTTATTTCTTCTGACAACATGTGGATATGAGGGGAGCATAGAGGCTATCCACTAGCTATCTTTTATTCTAGCCACATAACCAGACCATCTTCTTTATTAATTATGTATTTTTAATGACATTCTTTATTGTAATTCTTCTTTGTAACTTCTTAGTATATGCTATATTCTGTTCACAACCACTACATACTTCTCTGTTACCTTCTTAGTGAAACCACATTTTTTAATATCCTTGATGCATGCATAGAATGCTTTCAGAAAAATTTCATATAGCTGGCAAAGTAGGCATACAGATTGATAATAGTTGATATGGTCTTGGTTGCTTTTTTTTGGTATTAATAAGTTTAAAAAAATGAAGGGCTAAGAACCTGCCACCACAGTGGAAGAGATAGCTGCTGAGGGTAAGAGGAAAAAGGAGAAGAAATCCTTGAGAAACTTCAACAAAACTTAGTAGAGTTTTAGTTTCTAGAGACTGGTGAGTACTATTTAGCCACAATTTTCCACCAATGGGCAGCTTGTGAAATCCTATCTCTTGCTATAAGGGACCCCAAGTCTAAGCAGGGGTGCACTTGGCCCCATCCTATTCAGGATTAAAGGGAATATTATAGTAGTACAAGTATAAGTGTTTAATAATTTTCTATATGTGTACCACAAAGAAAAAACTTCCAACAAAATCTCTAGGAAAAAATAAAGTCCAAGATGTTTTTCTATGCTTCTGAAGTTTTCCCCTCCTTCAGATATCTTATGAGTCAATCCCTTTAGACCCTCAAAACTGTGTCACTTCCAGCATGGATCTCCTCTATGAACACTTAGTATAATCTAGATGCTTTTCCATCTTTTTTCTCTGAAGTGCCATTCATATCTCCTATGTTATCCCAACTGGGATTGATATGTTAGAGGCTAAATATGGTGGCTCTCCTGTTTTTAAGTTGGTTAAAAAAAGGTTTGTTATTAAAATCTTTGCAGATTTTTCCCAGATTTCTTCATACCGATATCCTTGGGATGATTCTGCTTAGTTGGGTCTCTTGCCAAGCTTTTAAAAACTGGTTCTACTTTCTACTACTTCTCTCTGTTTTATGAGGCAATACCATTCACAGTCTTCCATCATCCTTCTCCAGAAAATCTTATAAAGAGGTTTATAATCTAAACCAATATTAGACTTGGTTACCATCTCTCTGGAATATAAAGTCAAACATTTACTGATGAAGACATTTTGAAGTATCTTTTGGACTCTGTTATGGCAACTGATTTATATCCGTTAAATTTTTTTAATGAAATTATTGTAGACTATGTTCTTTCTTCCACCCACATCCTATTTTTCACCATCAGTAACTTGTTTAAATAGGTCAGGATGGAATAATGTTAACAAAATGCTCTTTCTCTCATTTTTATTCTTTCTTTAAACTCTGTACTAATTTTGATCTTTGCTCTAATAAGGTGATGGCTTGACTATAAACAGATAGCTTATTCAGTAATGACTATCAGTAATAGTCATTTCCTGTCTGTTAAAATATAATCAACTTTATTTTTGTGATGTTATTCAGTGTTTGTCATATCCCATGCCTACCTAGTCTTTTCTCATGGAAGGCATTCATGATATACAACGTGTGAGACTTCGGTACAGTTTCTATGTCTTTAGCCTCTCTCATTCCTTTCTCCTGATCTAGATTTTCCAAGATTCCTTGCCATCTGTACTTGTTTTCATTTTCCTTTAAAATTACTGAGCGTCAAAGAAAAGCTGATGTAACTTGGAGGGTCTTACTAATTTCTTCATTCACCTTCTCTACCTCTCCATCCTCAGTGGTAGATTCTGGCCTATAATTTGCTATTATTTTCATGGTGATCCTTTTGGAAAACATTTTAGAGTGCTGCAAAATGAGCTAACCAAACATCCTGTGAAATAATAATTCCTATTCCCTTTAGGCGGATGATTAAAATGCTACTCTGACAATTCCACTGGTTCTTCAAGGAGAACCTGTGTGCCATCCTTCTGTACAGCTGCAACTTCCTTCTTCTAGTTTGGTTTATAACAAGAAGATCAAGATGAACACTCATTAAATTCCTTCAGCAATACGTCTGCTCATAAGCCACTGGACAATGATCTACATTCAGAGGACAAACAGATAAATTTACAGATGGCCTAAAAATGAATGATTCTCAGCACCCTGTGCTCCCTTCTCTGCCCCTTTGCTGCCATGACCACAGAAGTGGGAGGGGGATGCAGAAGACTAAGACCATTTTATATTTTTCTTTCTTTCATGGACTGCCACGACCAAATAAGTCATTACCAAATGGTCAGCCTATTAGTTTCTGTAATTAATCTGGTCTTTAGAAAAGCAGAATCAGTATGTTTGCAAGGGTCATACTTGAAAGCCTTTTTGGCATGGTAAACCAGCTAGAGTGTGTGGTCTGCTTACAAAGTCTTCCAGACCCCCATATATCAGCTCCAAGGCAGAGGGAGCTATCAGAGTCATACTTTCTGGGAAAATATCTACACATTTTATAATAGAAAGGCAATGTAGAATGGTGGCCAGAGTCTGGAAGATATGGCCCAAGCCTTCTCTCTCACAGGTAATAGCAAAGACAAATTTTTTAATCTCTTAGTGCCACAAAGCAACTCTCTAAGACTAGAAATTACATGGCCTATCTGCATTGGTGGAGAAAGTGTCCATACCAAGAGTACCCTCCACTGATAAAGCCATTAAAAAAAAGTTTTGTTGAGGTTACTCAATGGCATTCCTATGACGGCCTTTGTGAAGCCTATTTTGGTTGCTTAGAGCCCTTTAAAAATTCTTGGCTCTGTTCTGAAAAGCTGATTTGCCCTGTGTACGACCTCTACATGATAATTATTACTGTACTTACTAATTTGACCTTTTCTAAGCTTCAGGGTGTAAACTTCCAAGTACTTATTAGATTCCTGGCTTTGATGAACAAGTCTGCTTTATTTCATCACTTCATGGCTTCCTAGACTGTCTATCACAACCCCTCTAAGGGAGGATTATTAAGACTATTTCTTGGCTGAAATAATCCTTTTCAGTTTAGCTTTATAACCAACTTTATGCTCCTCTCTTCCCGAATCTCCACCAACCCCAGCAACCCTCTCACCCCTACCTAACCACCACTATGTATTTTCTTGATTACTTCGGTCACCTTTCTCTGGGTCATATTTGGGTTTTGTTGTTGTTTAAATCTTTTATTTTAGTTCCTCCAAAACTTTGGATTATGGAATGCAATCATCTCAGAAGAGCTAAAATTATGAACAATCTGAAAGATTTAGGTGGGTATAAGCAGGCTTATAGCATGTTACCCATGATGACTTATGTGCAAGAAGTAAAGAAAAGATATGAATGATGGGAAAAGGAGGTGGGCTGGTCATATAGCAAGAACAATGAAAGGCCTGAGTGACACATTGGTACCCTTAGGGTATTATTACTCACAGTTACATAGCGCTTTAAGGTTTTCTCACAACAACCCTGTGTGGTAGGGAAAACAAAAACAGAAGAAGAGAAAGGCCTCTGGTAATTGGAGAGCTCTTCTACTAATGATTTATGGGAAAATGTGAATGAGAAATACACAAGATGAGAAGAGACAAGGGTATTAAAGTCTATGTATTTCAGGGTGACAAATTTTTTAACAACAGGATAATATTTTTCATTTCATTTCCCCTTTTTACAGTGCTCCACCCTTCTGTTGGTCAGCATCATTTAGGCTTGAGGTCTATAGAAAAGACTTATAAAAAAAACTTATCTAAAAAAGTTCACAGATACTTTTCCTGGGCTCTAAAGGACAGCTCCAACTTCATCATTCTAGGAATATTGGATATCTCCCTAAATCCAAGGCTACCAATTAAATACATATATTTTACATTAGTATTATATAGCTACTTATTTTAAATATTTAAGACACAACTACTTTATGCGTTAACTGAAAGGAAAACAAAATCTGATTACTAGGTGTGTTCAAGTTTAGTCCTTTTCTTTAGATGAGCTTGTACTGCAAGGAGATGAATGTTCACTTATGGATGGCAAGGTGAGAGAAATGACTTACCAGTTGGGAGTGATTGGAGGAGATCGAGAAGGAAGACTTTTGGTTTCTAAATGCTCTACTGATAAAGATCTCCTCTTGGTTGGGTTCCATACCATCCCACCTATAACCTTCCTGCAGTGCTGGTTGTTTAAAGACCTAAAAAACAGATGTATTTTGATTTTTATATAAAGATATACAATGTAAATTAGCAGTATCTATGAAAAGAACACATGCTATCCATATAGGGTTACCTTTTTGCCATCACTTAAAAAGGGCAGATTTTCTCACAAAAACTACATCTCTGGGTCCTGATTTTCCATATTCTATTTCACCAGCAATTCCACACAGGTGATTAAAATTTTTCTATCAGGCTTTATTATAGTATAAAGGAATATGAGATTATGATCAAACAGTTAAATATCCTAAATTCAGTCTTTGATTTAGTTTGGACACAGCTTTAGTCTCAAGGGAAAGATAATTATTCAACAGTATTTTCATAAATTCTTCATTTTCATTTGCTTTTTATGAAGGTCCTGATAAAATTATAGTTCTTTGTATCAGCCAAGTCTGAGTTTACACTTTAGTGTCAAGTTGCCACTGTTAATCCCCTTAAGTTAATGGGGACAAAATGCCCCCCAAAACAACAAGGTCCATTTCTGTATAAAACCCTAGTTTATCTTTTTGGAGTTTCTGATTCTACTCTTTCCCATCCCTTCCTTTCCAATTTTCTATCTAGCCACCTTCTTCAACTACTGGTCACAATTCTAATAGATTCAAAGCTAAGGGCCCCTACCCCCCCAAAAAAAGTTTAGTCCTTGCTCTTAAGTCCTGCTCAAGATAGTGTTCAAATAATTCCTTTTACTCTATTAGCATTTCCTAAGTTTCCCCTCCATCGGTCTCCCCGGCCTCCATCAGCAATTCCAAGAAGCATAATGGGCTCTGGCTCCACCACTTTGAATTACTATGTACTCAATTCTCTCTACTTGGTTCTTTCCCTTCATGTCTAAAAAAGATTTCTAAAAACCTGCTGCCCTTTTCTGACTTACCCAAGTGGTCTTATTAGTTCACTTTATACTGTTTCTCCCTCTCAAACCAGCTTTGTGCCTGGTCTCGTCATGGGCTGCAAATGACCAGAAGCCCTATAAGGGAGGGGTGTGTCTGCATGTGTGCGTGTGTATACGTGTGTGTGTGTGTTTTATAAGGCAGCTGTATCTAAGACACCAGACACAGATTAAAATATAATTGGGAAATACTTAACAAAATACAATAAAACATAGAAAAACATTTCTAACATAAACACAGATAACATATGTTAAAAGTAAGTCAATATGTAGCCTGCAGGGATCCTTACGTATGGTTTAGGGGCCCCTGTTCCTGTCTGAGTTTGACACCATTAGAAAGACAAAACGATATCCATGTTTTTTCTAAGATCATTGAGCCCATCATTTCTCATAGCACAAGAGTATTCCATCATTGCCACACACCACACTTGTTCAGTCATTCCCCAATTGATAGACGTCCCCTCAATTTCCAGTTCTTTGACACCACAAAGAGAGCTGATATAAATATTTTAGAACATAATGTTCTTTTCCTTTTTCCCTAATGATCTTTGGAAACAGACCTAGTACTGGTATTGCTAGGTCAAATTGTATAGGTAGTTCAATAACTCTTTGGGCATAATTATTCAGATTGCCTTCTAAAATGGTTGGATCAGTTCACAATTCCAGGGTGGGAGGAGAAGAGGAGGGTAAAAAAATAAATTTTCACAATAATTTTGTTGTATATTTGAAAGGAATAGCAACTTGTACATAGATTTGCAGTTTCATGTGAGATCATCTTTTTTTATTCTACTATATTGTGCAATACTGTACTATACTGACCAAAGGTCAAAGGTTACACGTATGTCAATATTAAGTAAAAATACTGCATGATAAAGAACTTTTTCTGTGTTGTCTGCTGGCCTTTGTGTGTAGTCTGTGGCTTCCACAAAATTTCCCCAAAATTCCCACTTAAGTAATGGTGAAAGTGACAATGTGGAAGGAATAAGTGTATAACTATTAGCCAAAAACAAAAAATTCACCTGGCAGGGTTAAGTGATTAATACTAGGGAAGGGAACAAGCATTTAATAAGTATACCAACTATATGCCAGGTACTATGGTAAGTGCTTTATAACTATTCTATAGGTACTTTTTTTTAGAGGGGGGAATGCAAGGCAGTTGGGGTTAAGTGACTTGCCCAAGGTCACACAGCTAGTAAGTATGTCAAGTGTCTGAGGCTGGACTTGAATACAGGTCCTCCTGATTCTGGTGCTGGTGCTCTATTCACTAAGCCACCTAGCTGCCCCTTTTATAACTATTCCAGACAGTAAAAGTACAGACCCCAATATAACTCCTGAAGGCTGAGCAAACTAGAAGAAACCCTGCCCCCCCCCTTATTGGATAGATCCTGCCAAAAATCTCCATTTAAGGAGGACCACCAGATCAGCTTTGTCTCATTCCTCCGCAAGCTGTACTCCGGACCTCTTCTATCATGGCTCCTTCCCTCCCACTGGGTGGCTGGGTCCTTCTTCCTCCATCTTTTCTGCCTGTCCTTCCCCATTAGAATTGAAGCTCCTTGAGGGCAGGGGCTGTCTTTATTCCTACTTACACTTTGAGTTTAGCACAATTCTTGGTACAGAGTTAGTACTTCTGCTGTTCAGTTGTTTCAGTCATGTCCAATTTTTCGTAATCCCTTTGGGGTTTTCACGGCAAAGATACTTAAATATTTTGCCATTTCCTTCTCCAGATCAATTTTTTTTTAAATGAGGAACTGAGGTAAGCAGGGTTAAGTGACTTGGTCAGGGTCACACAACTAGTAAGTGTCTGAGGCCAGATTTGAATTCATGAAGGTGAGTCTTCGTGATGTCACCCAACTAGTACTTTAAAAAGGCTTATTAATTGATATTACCACCTCAAACAAGACAACAGAAAACACCAGCCTTCTGGCTGGTCTCAAGCAATGAGAAAAATGCTGGACAATATTGATGAAAGTGGCCCATTTTTATGATGATTGCCAACTACTCTAGCAGATACAGGTGAATTCAGTGCCCCTTGTTTCAAGCACTAAGCAGAATGTTGTGATTTCAGTCAAGGCTTCATCAGCCATGTGGCCTAGCTCAAACAATCAATCAGTCAGTCAATAAATATTTCTCAACTGCTTACCATATGCCAGGGCTGTGCTAGGGCCTCAATTCACTGAAATAATCTGAGCCTCAGTTTCTTTATCTGTAAGATGAGGTTAATAACAAACCACCTACTTCTCAAAGTGTAAAAAAAATGCTTTGTTAAATTATAAAATGTCGTATAATGATAATAGCTAGTATTTGTAAAGAGCTTCAAGTTTTGCAAACTACTCTTACAAATATCCCCTCATTTTATCCTCACAACAACCCTGAGAAGTAGATATTTTTATTAGCATCATCATCCCCACCTTATAGATGAGAATACTGAGGCAGACAGGCTAAGTGACTTGCTCAGAATTACTGAGTTAGTAAATTTCTGAGGCCACATTTGAACTCAGGATTCCTTGACTCCATGCCCAACACTCTGCTCACAGTACCACTGATTCAACTCTAAATAGCTATGGTCTGCACAATGTTATACATATATACAAATGTTATCTCATTTAATTCTTACCTGAGATTTACCTCAATTACCCTGAGACAAGGTGCTTTCATGAATGTTACCATTAACAAAGTGAAGCAAGGCAGATGAACTGTTCTCATAATATTGTTAATGCTATACCTCCCATAAAATAAAACCTTTGGTGATTTGAAAATTTCATCATCTTGGTACTTTTCCACATGCCACACCTTTCCCCACAACTTATAAGTAAACTTTCCCCATCAGCTTATAAGTAAAAGGGTGGACAAAAACATCTTTGGCTCTATCATCACTTTTTACTTTCCATTAAGGATGGTTTCCAAATGAGAGGTGAACCTTAAGATAGAGAATTTATTATATTGCTAGGAAATTGCAATGCTGTCTTTGAGGAAGTAGGGTTGGCATCTGCTGATACTTAGTACCATCTCCAGGTAGGCCTGCCTGTGCTCCACTGACTTCACTGATAATCATAGTATTTTATTCAAAATATAAAATGCTACTACAAAAGAAATTTAATTAGAAAAGTGATCATCAACACAGCCACTATACAGGAATTTCAATTTCATCATAGCATTAAAGATATGTTTGCTAATATTCTTTGGTTATGGAATTTTGTTAAGAAAAGTTAAAGAAATGGGGCAGCTAGGTGGCGCAGTGAATAGAGCACCAGCCCTGGAGTCAGGAGGACCTGAGTTCAAATCCAGCCTCAGACACTTAACACAAAAACTAGCCATGTGACCTTGGGCAAGTCACTTAACCCCAAATTGCCCTCCAAAAAGCAAAAAAAAAAAAAAAGAAAGAAAGAAGAAAAGTTAAAGAAAATTAGAACCTGATGTCATGTATGCAGAAGTTGCTTCTGACAGTGATTTTGTAGGTATTAAAGTGAGGCACTCCTCCAAATATCTTAGCGTAAACTCTGATGTTTATGCTCTACAGCTTTACAATTTTAGTGACTCTACACTTATACAATTTTAGTAAAAAAAAAAAAATTTAATGTATGGGGCAGCTAGGTGGTGCAGTGAATAGAGCACCAGCCCTGGAGTCAGGAGGACCTAAGTTCAAATCTGGCCTCAGACACTTAACACTTACTAGCCGTGTGACCTTGGGCAAGTCACTTAACTGCAATTGCCTTGCCTTCCCCCCTTCAAAAAGAAAAAAAATTAACATGAACAAGTTGAAGCTAATACAAGAGTCTGTAATTATCCTGGAGGGAGAGCTAGAACTAACTGTCAGGAGGTCTCAGTTATCTTAGTATTACTTCTGCCACTGACTGATTAGATGACCTTGGACAAACCAAATCACATCACTTCTCTGAGACTTTTTTTCCATCTGCAAAAAAGAGGGAGTGGGAGCATCATGGTTCCCAAGGAAGCTTAGTTGAAACTGTTCTATGATTAAAGAGGTGGATATGAAACATTGAGTTAGTGATGCAGAAATAATGCTGAGAAGTCAAATGGCACAAAACAAATATAAATAAGATTTTCCAGAGTAAAAGGAAATCACTCGGGAAAAGGATATATTGGCCCTTGAATTCAGTAAGCAATTTCATGGAGACAAGCCTGGTATCTGGGTCTAAAGGTCACTCAGCTACATCTCATCTCACCTTTTTCAAAACATGGCAAATGACTGGAAAAGCATGTGGCCATCAGGGATTTCCTTCCCACATCGCCCTTTTCCCCCAAAAACCCACCCCCCAATTTCCAGATTATTTCCTAAGGTCTAGCAAGCACTTACCCCAGTGTCTTACACTACTTATCATCTGCAGCTATGGTTACAGACACAGCTAACCAGTAACTGCTGCTTAAAAAGGCAATCCTCAATCACTTCCAGAGAAAAGGGAACTCAGAAATCAAAGGGGAAGCAATTGAAGCTATAAGTTATTGAGCAAAATCTATACCCACTGTGCAATCATAGGCAATAAAGTTAACATGCAAACAGAAGGCGCATATATGAATAGGGGTACAGGGGTGAACACTCAGACAATACCTCCCAGGTCATACCTCTACCATCAGAGCTATCTAAATTAATCCACAAATGGCATATCAGGGACAGAAGAGATCTGATAATCTACAGGCTTGTCTTGGTATGAATTGAGGACAAGTTTCTGTACTATGATTGCTGTGTGATCCACAGACATGAGGCTGCAGTGGTGTTATGGTGTGCATGTGCGTGCGTGCGTGCGTGCGTGCGTGTGTGCATGTGTTCATTCCTTTCCTAGGTACCATAGTCCACAAGCTCAGGAAGACTCAACTCTCCCTGTAATTTCCCGAGACAGTAGAAATTGCTGTATGAGGGAGTCTCCTGATCTGTGTTCATCTGTGATTTATAAAAGCAAAGAAAAAGGGACCCAGTATTGATGAGGAAGCCTGGACGTATCTCTGTTGCCCAAGTCATGATTACTACCTTACATGAGATCTATTTCCAAACTGATAGCTCTCCAAATTGCCTGGGACTAGAATGGTAGAGTTTGATTTTGGCAAGTACAATCGAGCCCTGTCTGTCTGAATGTTAGCTCGTCCTTAAAATGACCAGAAAAGCAGAAGTTGAGTAGCAGAAAAAAAAAAACCATAGGTCCCACTAAGTTAGGAAACTGATCACTTTGGCGTCTGAGGACATGGGTTCAAATCCCACCATTGTCACCTTCTCCCTGTGCAACATTTAGCAAATCCCTTACCCTGTCTGGGATTTTCTCAACAATAAAATGGAATGGGAATGAACCAGATGGTCTCTAAGGAGCCATTTACTCTTAAATCTATGATCCCATAACTATATTCATCTTTATTATATTCCATCTTACTAGTCTAGCCCAACATAATCTTTTCAAGTCCTGGCACCCCCAGCACAGTTTTGTATCTTCAGCTTGGCGTGAAAGCACTGGTTTCCCTCTGAGAGGTTTCTCTCGGCATGAGTCCCAGTGAAACCAGAATGGTCAACCTCCCACCATGCACTCAATAGGACTCAAATACAGAATAAGCCACCATTCATATAGCATTTTCAGGATTGCAAAGTACCTTTCCATACATCTCCTTGGGTGTCCATGACCACCCTGTGAGGGTAAGTATGACCGCTCCCATTCTCTGTGCCCCTGCCACAGGGAAGGACACAAATTCTTCACACATCCAGAGAAGAAAAGTTACTCTAATGACTATAGGCATCCCCTAACCTTTTTGTGAGAAGGAAACATGTTGCATTTACCCAAATCCTTGAGATCACTTGTCAGGGAGATGGAAGAGGAGGACTCCTATTGGTAAAGCCCTTGGATAGGGAGGGAAAGGTCATCACTTCCCTGACCAGATGCAAATCTTGGCAAACTGGGAAGTGGGCACACCTGCACAAACAGGCTAGGAGCTTTCCAAAATCAGATTTTCAGATCCTACAGCTAGAGATCCCCAAGCTACAGATCCTTCCTGAGAACCAGTGGCACGCAGGTCTTTGCAACAGAGATTTCCATTTATATTTCAAATGCAGCCTTCTTTATATGACTTTAAAAAAATCAGTAAAGTGTATGTACTCACTTTTTGGGATTTTTAGAACCTAACGTCCAGTACTGAGTTAGGATATTTCTTTCACGAGATATTGTTTTCTTTGCCTGAAAAAATGTATGGTGATCCACGCAGGATTTCCATAAGTTTTTGCAAGATCTATAATTTAGCATATTGAAGGCAATGATGTGCTCTCTGGCTTCATCCTGAGGGGGAAAACAATCTTGATTTAGTCTGTGCAAAAAAATAATAATATTGGTAAAACATTTCAACTATTATTGTAATTACTCCCAAATAGGGAAGAATTGAGAACACTACAGCACTGTACCAATAAATAAAACAGACACCTCTAATTACTTGGAGGGAAGGCCAGGATAAAAAAAAAAAGCACCATTTTCACACTTTTAAGTTGTGACAATAGATCCTTCATGACAAGTAAGATGAAGTCTTCATTCCTCTCCAGGCCACACTCCTGCCCCTTCTCTTTAGGACTTCCTCTAACTGGCCAAAGGAACAACCCTAGAAATTCACTCCACCTGGATCACTGACAATGGAAGCGCCCTTGCCCCTACAGGCGCTCCCTCTGATTGGCTGGTTCCTCTCTGAACTTCCGTTTTTAGTAGGAGGCCCAGGTGAGCTAAGTCTTCACTCCTGACCAGTCTCCACAGGACTCTCTATCCCACCCCTAGCTCAGCCACCTTCATCCTCCCACCCCCATGCAGCTCCATTTTATGTGTTTTCTCTCATTAGAATGTAAGCTCCTTGAGGGCAGGGGGGCTATCTTTCTTTCTGTTTGCTTTTATATTTTCGACACTTACCACAGTGCCTGGCATGACTTTGCTATGTGAGCTTCATGTACTTGAGGTCTGTAAATGGAAACTCAACTACCCTTCTATGCAAGCAACCCAACTTCAGATTCCCAAATGATGAGATGATTGCAGAAAAGAAAAAGCTTTGCTTAAGACTAATAGACCCTAGAGCAAGAAGAACCACTGAGACAGACAGACAGACAGACAGACAGGGACAGAGAGACAGAGAGAGACATGGAGAGAGATGGAGACAGACAGACAAGAGAGACAGAGAGAGACAGACAGAGAGACGAGAGAGACATGGAGAGGGAGACAGAGAGAAACACACAAATCATTTCTGTATCGTGGGAGCTCCATGTGGAATGACATGTTTATATGTGTATGTAGAAAAAAGGAAACAAATGGTACGTGTGTAATATATGAAACAAATATTTATACATAGAGAAATCCCCACACATGTTTTCTATGCATAAGAATGTTATTTTAATTGAAAAGAAAAAAGGAATTACATCATCTTTTCTTTATTCTGCTCAGGTCTGAACCCACCCTGTGGCTTTATTATCGAAGTAGGGAGATCTAAGAAATATTAGTAGAACTGAAAACAGTGATGGAATGTGGAAGAGAAATGCTAATTAGGTGAAAAAAATGGTGACCATAAGATAATAGGAAGGATGGAGAAGGCTGGGTAAAAAAAGGGTCAAGACTGACATGGTCAACCTGGTTTGTCAGTCAGTCAGCTCACCAGTACTTAGTAAGTATGTACTATGCCCATATACCGTGCTAAACACTGGGGATATGAAAAACAAGTCTGCTCTCAAAGGGATAGTCTTGTTTAATAGAGGAGACAACAGAGAACAACTATGTACAAACAAGATGCTGTTGGTTAGTCATTTTCAGTTGTGTCCAGCTCTTTGTTATCCCTTCTGGGGTTTTCTTGGCAAATACTGGAGTTGTTTGTCATTTCCTTCTCCAGCTCATTTTATAAATTAGGAAACTGAGGCAAATAAAGGTTAAGTGACTTGCCCTGGGTCACATGAATAGCGTCTGAGGCTGGATTTGAACTCAGGTCTTCCTAACTCTAGGCCCAGGACTCTATTCACTGTACCTGGATGCCCTACAAACAAGATACATACAATATAAATTGGGAAAGAGGCTATTAAATAGGGCTGGGGAAGGTTTCATGCAGAAGGTGAGACTTAAGTTGAGACATGAAGGAAGCCTAGGAAGCTGAGAGGCTGAGATGAAGAGAGAGAGTAAGGCAGGGAGGGAGGGAGGGAGGGAAGAAGAGAGTGAGGGAAACAGGGAGGGAAAGAGAGAAGGAGGGAAGGAAAGAAAGAGTGAGGGAGGGAGAGAAAGAGTGAGGGAGTGAGGCAGGGAAAGAGCACCAGGCATGGTGGTAGCCATTAACCCAGGAATACTCAGGATGACAGGAGGTCAAAGCTGTAAGGAAGTTCAGAGATCATTTAGACCAGGCCTTTCATCTTAAAGTCCCAAGTGAGGCCCAGAAAGAAGCATCTATTTTAGAGATCTTTGGTTCAAGGAAGAACAATCTCATCTAGGTGGCCTCTAACTTACAGTACACGAATAACTAACAAACACTGAAAGAACAAGTACAGACATATAATAAGCAAAATAAACACGGGTCTACTCACATGCTTTTGGTGTTGCTGTATAAAAAACTTTTTTCTTTTGAAGGAGATTTTTAGGATGTTCATCCTATAAAGAACAGACAGTAGCACTTGTCAATGTAAGTAAAATCACAAACCTCTTGACATGAGCACTTGGCAAAATAAAACACTCTTGGCTTCCCAGAGAGTTTTCAACTGGAAAAATGGTGGAGGCAGTAACATCTTAACAAACAGTATGAAAAGGTTGAACAAAGGTAGACAAGTAGAGCTGACCCACTAAGTTTTAATGAAAAATAAACGTCAAATGACCAGTAGTGAGCATTAGATAAAATGCTCTTCTCTACGAAATCCCCCATCTTTTGATAATTCACATTTATTGAGGGCTGGAGGGTTTAGAGAACACTTTAGTCACAGAAACCTTAGGAGGTCAACATAAGCATTAGTCTACCCACTTTGAAATGAGTAAACTGAGGCTCAGGGAAAGGATAACTGATTTGCCTGACACAAAAAATACTAATAATCAGAGGTGGGATTCAAATTCAGGTAAGGTAACTGTATGACCAAAGCTCTTTCTGTTACACCATGGCTCAGCAGTACAGTGGATAGAGTTGGACCCGGTGTCAAAAGACATGAATTTAAATTCAGCCTTAGTGACTTAAGGCTGTGTGACTCTGGGCAAGTAACTTAACCTGTTTGCATCAATTTCCTCAACTAAAAAGTGGGGATAACAATAGCATCTATTCCTCCCAGGATTGTAGTGAGGATCAAATGAGATAATACTGGTACAAGAGTTTTGCAAACTTTAAAAAACCTTATAAATGGCAGCTATTATTACAATTGAAATTCTTCAATTCAACAAATATTTATTAATCACCTACTACATGAACTATACTATGGGAAATCAAAAAGAGAAACCAAATAGATCATGACATCCAGAATCATATATTTTGCTGAAGGGTTACAAACATGTACACAGATAAGTAAAAAGAAACCACTGACATTCTGGGAGAGTTGGAAAGCTTCACAAAGGAATACAACATATGCAGATGAAGATTCTGAGAGGCAGAAAGGAAAAGGCTGTGTATGTCAAGTATAGGAGACACCAATCATGAAGGTATAGATTAGAAATGCTAAATTCAAAGAACAGCTAAAGTAGCCTACTTTGTAACAGAAAATGCATGGAGGTGAGGAATATGAAACAAAATCTAGAAAGGTACATTGGTGTTAGGTAGGAAAGGGCTTTAAATGCCAAGGGCTTAAAAGCATTCCTATTTTATCATGAGGCAATAAAGAGCCATGTAAGATTTATGAGCAAGGGGAGGATGCAGTCCAAACTGTGCCTTAGAAAAATTACTTTTGGCAGTTATGTAGAAGATGGATTAGAGAAGAACAAGTATAAGGCTATTTAAAAGGTACACTAATGAACAGTTGGTGGAGTTGTGTACTAGTCCAGCCAGCCATTCTGAAGAACAATTTGGAACTATGCCTGAAGGGCTATACAACTGCATACTCTTTGACTCAGCAATACTACTACTAAGTCTGTTTCCCAGAGAGATCAAAGAAAAAGGAAAAGGACTTACATGTATTTTTTATTTATAAAAGAACTTGTATGTGTTTTATATTTATAGCAGCTCTTTTTGTGATGGCAAAGAATTGGAAATTGAGGGGATGCACATCAACTAGGGAATGGCTAGACAAGTTGTGGTATATGATTGTGATGGAATACTATTGTGCTAGAAGAAATTACAAGCAAGATGAATCCAGAAAAAACAGGAAAAGCCTATATGAACTAATGCAAAATTAAGTGAGAAGAATGGGGAGATCATTGTGCATGGAATCAGTAATGCTGTAAAGATGATCAACTGTGAAAGCCTTGGCTGCTCTGATCAATACAATGATCCAAGATAATTCCAAAGGACTTGTGATGAAAAAATGCTATCCACCTCCAGACTGTAAATTGAAATACAATATTTCCACTCATTTTATTTTATATTTTGCAATATGGCTAATATGGAAATGCTTTGCATGATTTCTCATGGATAATTGATATTGCATTGCTTGCTGTCTCAGTGGGTAGAGGAGGGAAGGAAATGGAGGGAGAGAATTTGAAACTCAAAATTTAAAAAGAATGTCAAAAATAAATAATATTTTAAAAGGCTATCATAATAACCCTAAGTGAGAGGTAGTGAGGGTTTGAATTAGGACAGTGGCAATCCAAGTACAAATAAAGGGGCAGGTGTGAGGGGTGTTACAGAGATAGAAATAACAAGACTTAGCAACTGATCTGCAGGTAAGGGAAAGTGAAGAGGTCAGGATGATGCCAAGGTTAAAAACCTAGGTGACAGGAAAGTTGGTGATGCCTTCAAAAGAAATAGGGAAGCTTGTGGAAGGATCCAGGTTAAAAGAGAAGACACTGAATTTTATTTTGAAAGTGCTGAGTTTAGAATACTGACAGGTCATCCAGATGAAATCCAGGGGGCAAGTGACAGTGCAGGACTGGCGTTTACCAGTTTTCTTTTGGAAAGCACCATCTGGATGTGTCCTTAGGCATCTCTAACTCAAAATGTCAATAGCATGGGGCTGATAGGTATAGAGCACCAGCCTTGGAGTCAGGAGGACCTGAGTTCAAATCCGCCTCAGACACTTATCACAAAACAAGCTGTGTGACTTTGCAAGCAAGACACTTAACCCCAAGTGCCCTGCCTTCCCCCCCTCTAAAAAAGCAGAAAAAAAAGGGTTTGGGCAGGGACTCGTTCTTAAGGGGAGGCTAGGTGGCACAAGTGAATAGAACACCAGCCCTGGAGTCAGGAGGACCTGAGTTCAAATCTGCTTCAGACACTTAACACAAAACTAGCCATGTGATGTTGGACAAGTCACTTAACCCCAATTGCCCTACCTTGCCCCCTCCAAAAAGAAAAAAAAAAAGACATCAATAGCATTATCTTTTCTACTCAACCCACCTCTTCTTCAAACTTTACTATTCCTCCTGATGGCACTACTATCCTTCCTGGCACTGAGGCTTGGTTGATGTCATCTCTGACACTCTGCTCTCCTTCAATCAACGCTATGCCCCCTATCCAATCTGCTGACATCTCATCAAATTCACATCCACACTTATTCCTTTTTCTCCACTTACTGGGCTTCTCATTGCCTCTCACTTGGACTATATCCACTTCTAATTGTACTCCTGGCTTTTACTTTCCCCTCCTTACGCCACAAGCTAAGTCTGATAGCATTATTCCCTTGCTAAAGGACCTTCAATATCTTTCTATGGCCTCAAGGATAAGATACAAATCTCCTAGCTTGGCATTTAAAGCCATTCACAATCTGTCTCCAGGCTTAATGATCATCACTACCCTTCATGTCCTCTACCTTTTGGACAGACTATCCTATTTACTATTCCTCAAACTCTGGTCTTCATCCCTTTGCCCTAATGATAGAATGCACTTTCTTTTCACTTTTGCTGCTTAGAATTCCTGATTTCCTTCAATGCTCAGTACCTCCTACAGGAAGCCTTCCTTGATCTGTTCCAGCTGTCTCTAGTGCTCTTCTTCTCAAATGAGCATCTATTTTCTTATCGATGTATGTGTTGTTTCCCTCCAATGAAAATGAAACTCCTTGAAAACAGAGATTTTTTTTGGGGGGTGGGAGGGTTGGTTTCCTGGATGCCTAGCAGTCAATGCCTTATGAAAATGAAATGCCTAACAGAGATTTGTTGAATTGGACAGGAAAATTCTTTAGACTGTGTTTTGGCTTAACAAGCCAAATATTAATAATCAATAAAAAAACTTCTGGTTATTTGATCTGATGAAAGTTTGGCTTGGTAATAAGGATGTAACTTATAGTAAGATACTTTACTTTTTTTAGAAGGCATAATTTTAATTAAGAGATAGAAATGCTTTCATTAAGCACACACTTTTGAAGCATAATTCAGAGAATGATTAGAAATGAATTCATCTTACCAAGGATAGAAACTTGTGCAAATATGTTTGCGGTAGACGGCAATGCCGGCTGCAGCAACTCCAATCGTCAGATCTAAATTATGCAGATCCTGCAAAAGGAATGTATTACATTAGCAAAAAGCAGTCCTAGTCAAGTTTAGGAATGCCTTTAATTTGAAACATTCCATATACTTACAAATAGTGACTTATACATTAACACTAGAGAAAAAGTCATTACTGAAAAACAGCAAGGCTTAAAAAGTCAAAATATCCCTAGTCCTACATTGTCTCCTTTAAATTTTACTGACATTCTAGAGATGGAAGGACTCAGAGGCTCCATTCTTTTTGAATGCTCTCCGATAGAAATGCAATAGGTTTGGGATGATTTAGAGCTATAGAGACCTAATAATTTAAATATCTTGAAGGTAGGGATTCTTTATATCATCTTCAACTACACTGTCTTGCTTAAAAAATGCTTGCTAATCTTTTAGTCCAAGTTTATCAACTGACTTAAGGGGAAACTGAATCCCAAAGAGGTGAACTAGTCTCCCTGAGGTCACACACTTAGTAAATAGCAGAGACCTGATTCTAACCCAGGTCTTTTGGTCTCAAATTCAGCATACCAAATTGCAATGATGATTCCTATGATGCTATTTTTGTTAGTATTAATATTTTTAAATTCTAATACTTAATCTTTAAAAATCATACAATTACATATTCAATTATACTTTCATAGAAACTTAAATTAGAATTTATTTTAAAAACTTATTAAACACTTATGTAGAAGACACTGTGTCAGATAATGAAGATTCAGAAAAAAA
>NW_027186088.1:0-14834 GCF_028583685.1 Petaurus breviceps papuanus | reverse complement strand
TTCATGAGAGATGTCTACATCCAGAGAAAGAAATTGGTTTGAATCCAGATTGAAGCAAACTACCTGCTCTTTTTCTTGTTTGGTTTTGTTTCCTCTTTTCCATTGTTCATTCCATCTGATACAGTCCTTCTTTATAACCTGACTAATGTTTAATGTGTTTGCAGATTCTATACCTGATTGTATGCTACCATGGGGGGGAGGGAAGGGAGGGAAAGAAAATTTGAAACTCAAGAAATTGTGGAGCTGAATCTTGTAAACTAAAAGTAAACAAGGGAATTAATAAAGATTAAAAAAAATTTTTAATGTATATATTGCATTTCGGGGCAGGTACAAGGTGCAGTGAATAGAGCACTGGCACTGGAGTCAGGAGAAGCTGAGTTCAAATCCGGCTTCCGACACTTAACACTTACTAGCCATGTGACCTTGGGCAAGTCACTTAACCCTGCCCTCCGCCTACCAAAAAGCAACAAAAGAAAAGAAAATGTTGCATTTTTATAAATTGAAGGTTTGTGGCAACCCTGTGTTATGGTTCTATTGGTGTCATTTTTCCAACACCAACTTACCAACCAACTTACCAACCAACTTACATCATGTCTCTGGGTCATCTTTTGGTAATTCTCATAATATATCAAATTTTTCATTATTATTCTATCTGTTATGATGATCTATGATCAGGGGTCTTTGATGTTACTATTGGAAGTTTTAGGGGTGTCAAAAAACTATGCCCATGTAAGACACTGAACTTAAATGATAAACATTCCACATTCTGAGTGCTCCACATACCAACTCTTCCCTGACTCTCATTCTCCTCTGGCCTCCCTATTCCCTGAGACACAATAGTCCTGAAATTACACTAATTAGTAACCCTACAAGGACCTCTAAGTGTTCAAGTGAAAGGAAGATTCAACTGAGGTAAGAAATTTCATGGTTGTCTTATTTTAAGAGATGGCCACAGTCACCTGTGTTCAGCCATCACCAACCTAATCAGTCAGCAGCCATCAATGTCTAGGCAAGACATCTACCAGCAAAAGGATGACAATGCCCTAAAGGCTCAGATGAAAGTTAGTATTTTTAAGCAATACAGGATTTTTTAATTAAGGTATATGTCTTGATTTTTTTTTTGACATAATACCATTACACACTTAATAGACTACAGTATAGTATAAATATAACTCTATGCACTGGAAAAACAAATAATTTGTGTGTCTCACTTTATTGCAAAATTTGCTTTATCATGGTGACCTAGAAGTGATACCAAATATCTATGAGGTAGGACTCTATTATTATTATTTCCACTTTTAAATTAAGGAAATTTAGGCAGATAGGTTAAGTGACTAGACTAAGGTTGCACAACAAATACATGACTCAGGCTGGATTTAAATTGAAGTCTTCCTAACTCAACATTCTACTAACTACACCACCTAACCTAGAACCTGCCTAGAAGTGGTCAGATGCTGTAACACTCAGTGCAGCTAGAAAGATAGGAAAGGAAGACATAAACCTTTATTAAGCACCAATTACAAGTCAAGAACTGTGTTAAAAGCTTTACAGATATTATTTCATTTGACTCTCATAACAACTCTGAAAGGCAGGTGATATTATTATTCCAATTTTATAAATGAGGAAACAGAGGCTAGCAGACATTAAGAAACCAACCCAGGGTCTCATACCTAGTGAATACCTAAGGTCAGATGTGGATTCTGGTCTTCCTGACTCCAGGCCAAGCATTCTATCCTGAGGCACCGCCCAGCTACCTCTAGTTGCCTCTTCTTACATTAAGGAATGATATTGATTCATTATTCTTGGTGAAGTGATGTATAAGGAAGTTTCCCTGTTTATCTGTTTTAATCCTGTCCTTTTTAACCGTTACTTTGGGGCAGTCAGGTGGCTCAGCAAGTAAGAGCACCAGCTCCAGTGTTGGGATGACCTGGGGATCAAATCCAGGCTCAGACACTTAGCACCACACCCAGAAATAACTGGCCATGTAACCTTGAGCAAGTTACTTAACCCTGATTGCTTAAAAAAAAACAGTTACTCTGTTGAAACTAGGATGGCAATCCTTGCTTTTAAAATGCAACTGAAAGAATTAAACACCTGAAACAGAATTAATTTTTCATGCAGCCGCTTAGAAGAATTGTCTATGAGTCATGTGTTTCTTGTAAACAACTTGTTGGGCTCTGCTTCCTAAAGTATATTCTTACCTTCTTCTAATTTGTGGGTGACTTCATCCCATTCATATTTGTGGTTAGAAACATCAATTGTGTATTTCGTTCCATCCTGTCCTCTTAGTCATTATTTTTTTTCTTTTCTTTGCCCTCCACCGTCTAGTTACAAAGAAGATGGTAAAGAAGCAGAGTTCACTTAAGATTAAGTGATCTATAACTGAAGCGATCTCTCTGCCCCACTGTTCCTCTATTCCCCTTATCAAGTCCCCATCTCAAAATCTTATTCTTTCTTTACTCTTAATTTCCTCTTCTTGAACAATCATAAATACACAAGATTTTATTTGCTTAGACCATCTCTACACTGCTTCTAAAACACCCCCATTCCCCTGCTATCCCAATATTTCCCTGTTGAAGTTAATGTATTTGTACACCAAAACTCTGTGTATGTGTGTGTGTGCATGTAACCAGGTTAAACCCTCTATTGTCCAGTTCAGATGAAAGTGAGGTTCACCACACACATTCCCCAACATCTTTCTCCATACTCTTCATCAACATCCACTGACTCTGGCAGATAATAGCTTCCCTCCTCTTTCTCCTCATTTTTTCCCTAACATATTTTCCTTTCCTTCCTTTTGCTTTTTTTTTTTTTTGCTTTTTTTGGGGGGGAGGGCAATTGGGGTTAAGTGACTTGCCCAAGGTCACACAGCTAGTTTTTGTGTTAAGTGTCTGAGGCCAGATTTGAACTCAGGTCCTCCTGACTCCAGGGCCAGTGCTCTATACACTGCACCATCTAGCCACCCCTCCTTTTTCTTTAAATCGCCTTTTTAGGCCTTTTCCTCTTTCAGTCCCACTGGGAGGTCAAAGTTCTGTGGGTAGTTATCCCTACTCAGGACACTGGCTGATCTTCTCTACCCTCTAAGGCTTCCAAGGGCAGGATCCTGCCTCTTCCATGCCCTCTCAGAACAACTCTAATCACAGTACTGATTCACTCTGCTGCTGGAGTTTTCCTAGTCAGGGAGCTTCAAGGACATCCCTGGGCTGAGAGGTTTTGGAGAGCTTCCTCTTCCAGGGCTTTCAGTTTCTGCTCATCTTTTATTTTACTCTGGACTAGATGGATCAGCTTAGTGAAGGACCACTTTGGATGTGGGGGTTAATGCTTGATCTGGTACTCTTGTTAAATCATTTGAATAAAGGTGGGAGAGTTGGGTCCTCTGCATCTTTCACATGGACGTATTTACCTAGAATAGCAAGAAATTACTAAGTACTTACTACATGCCAGATACTGTGTCAAATGCTGTGGATACAAAGACAAAAAATGACACAACCCCTGCCAATGAGGAGGTTATGTTTCTATAGGGAGACAGAATGTATGTGTATACAAAAAAATAGGAGTAAATTGTGTTGTGCCAGGGCTCCAGCAGCTGGAAAGATCAGGAAATAGGTGATGTAGGAAATGGGATTTCAACTAAATTTTGAAGGAAACTATGAATTCTAAAAGATGAAGATGAGAACAAAGTACATTCCAACATGGGAGTACATCCTGAGGAAACAAAGATGGGAGACGGAACAGCCAATTTAACTGGAACAAGGTGAGAGGAAAAATGAAATGAGTAATAAGTCTAGAAAGGTGCGTTTCAGTCAGCTTGGGGAGAGAATTAACCTTATCATAAAGTTCTTCCTTGATTTGAGCCTCATGCCTCCTTCTACACCAACAGCTCTCAATCCAAAGTACAGAGAAATGGCTAAGAGTCTTCTATATCATCACCTTTCTGAGTCTTGAGAAGTATTCACAACTCAGGATTTAGCCAGACAATATCTGAAAAGCATTTAGCACCTGGCGGATGCTTCTAAAATTCTCATACCCTTCCCTCTAAAATAATTAAGTCAAAAAGATGTCAACATCAAACAACATATTTCCTTGACCTTCATGGTATAACAAAGATTGCCAGGGCATATACACAGGGACAGTATTGCTCCAGTCTTCTGGTTGCCTTCTCTGGCTCTGTGATTAATGACTATACACATAAGTTAACAATTGAAATTACATGTTCCAAGTTCACCTTCAACAAGACCTGGTGTAATGTAATGCCAAAAGAAAGGCAACTTCCCAAGGTTCAGAATACCAGCATAGGTGCTCTCCATGTTATTCAGTAACAAACCCAGAACAGAGAAGATCAAAACATGACATCATTCCAAATACAGCATTTACTAAGCGTGATTAAATAATCTCCAAGTACTACCCCACCCCAGGACCTTCCAATCATTCAATCAATTACAAAGTCTCTGTTCTAAATACTTCTCCACCCCTAGGCTATACCTTAATTAAGTCCACCACAAAGCCCCTCTTCTCAAATGGAGATTAGTTTCCAAACATAAGGTCAAAAGTTCCCCACCCCTGGATCACAATTGAATCTACCCCAGAGTTACATCAAGTTTAAACACAGCACTTAATACCCAAATGGAGATCTTTTCTTCATCTTGACACGAGGCAAGTTCTCAGCAATCTTAGTTCCTGGGGAGACAAGGCTTAGCAAGGCCATAAGATACATTGCCAGTCCCTTCATGAATTCATCCTCTGTCTGTAGAACAGTCCTAGAACCCCTGAACACATCAGCAAAACCCTCTCCCAGGATTTCTGTAAACATACAACCAGAAAATCCTTCTTCAGGGCTTCCGAACCAACAGAAAGGTTCCCAGACCCCTGCAACAACAGCACTGTCCTTCACCAGTGGACAGTATTCACTCTGTCTGCAGGACAGTCTCCAGACCCCTGCAACAACAGCACTGTCCTTCACCAGTGGACAGTATTCATTCTGTCTGCAGGACAGTCTCCAGACCCCTGCAACATCAGCACTGTCCCTCACCAGTGGACAGTATTCACTCTCTGTCTGCAGGACAGTCTCAGGGCTTCTTAGCGAACAGCCAGGTTCCAGGACTTCTTCAACAAAAGGACTGTCTTTCACCAGTGGACAAATCTGGCAAAACAACATCAAAACAGACAGACAAAGTACCAGCAAAACAGCCATGTCTCCTCAGTCCTTGGCAGCTCAGGGGGCAGGTCTCAAAAGTCCAGGGCAATTCAAAGCGGCCACCAGCAATTCTCTTAGTCTCTCTCTCTCCACGAGGTGCTGCTTCCAAAAAGATCTTCCGCCTCTCTCTAGTGTCTTTCCAAATCTACCTCACCAGCTCCTCCCAGTTCAGGACTTTCTTTTCACATCAACAAGCCCATCCCACAGGTGGGATTAACAAACTCTGGGTTTTAACACAATCAATTTGAAAACCAAGCCAATACAGGGGAATCTTTAATTGCCATTACTATCACACCTGGCCATACCAAAAGACACAGAATTGTACTTGGTCCCCTCTTGACAGCAGATCAAAGGCATCCCAAGTAAAGGATGAAGGGAGGGAGGTATAGAAGAATTATCAAAAGAAAAAAGAAAGCAATTAAATTAAGTATCTATTTAATGCTACTATGTACCAGCAACTGTTTTAAGAACTATACATATAAAAACAAAATTGAAACAGTCTCTAACTTTAAGGACCTTACATTCTTCTCAGGTAAAATAGCACAACATAAATAAGGAAATACAATGTATATAGAAAGTAATTTCAAGGGGACAATATTCATGATTGGGGTGGGAAGAGATGGGTAAAGATTTGAGGTGGGATATGATCAAGCTAATCCTTGTAGAGACCAAAGGATTCTAAAACACAGAAGTGAGGAAGGAGACTCCAGACTTAGGAAACAGCCTATAAAGAGGCAGAAAAGGAGGGACTGTACTATAATGTTGGGCAACAGCAAATAGACCCTTTTGGCTAGAACATAGAGTCCATGGTGGGGAGTAATGAGTCTTTACTCTAGAAAAATAGATTACAGTCAGACTGTGAATGGCTTGAAAAACTAAACACAGGATATTATATTTTATATTAAAAATATAAAGGAGCCACTAAAGGTTATTAAAAAGAGGAGTGGCATGATTAAACCTGTGCCTGGGGGTACAGGTACAATTACATGGTAAAAGCCAGCTATATGGCACAATGGGTAGAGTACTAGCCCTGGACTCAGGAAGAAATGAGTTCAAATCCACCCTCAGAAGCCTGCTACGTATTTGACCCTGGGCAAGTCACTTAACCCCAATTGCTTCCAAAAAAAATTAAGGCTGTGAGCCTAAAAAATTATATGACGGGTCAGAAAATCACCACCACCAGGATCTCATTAGGGTAATCTATTTGGGTAGGAAAAGGTGCATTAGAAATAAAGTTTAGGTCAGATCTGCTGATCCCAGAACCAAGCAAGCTAGACACAGGCTATAGATCCATCCAAGTTCAGAGTAGGACTCATAACATCATGGAGTAAATGATTCCTAAAGACATATCTAGGCAGGGAATATTGATGTCATAGTGATGATCAGAGCAGTTGGACAGGAGCAGCTATAGGCACCAGCAATCAAAACAAGACTTACATCCTAATTTAGATCAAGCCTAATTCTGCATCTCCTCCAATATAATTGAAGTTCTTTAAAGGATATCCTGTTATATCTCTATCTCTGGGTCCTCAGCACGGTGTACAATGTCTTCCACATAGTAAATACTGAATGAAAGTTTGTTAAACTGATCTCAATACTCCCTGCCACTGGTAAGCTTTCATAGAGCTTATTCTCTGATAGTTCTCAACACCAAAGTAGTAACTGGTATTGAACATAGCCAATAGAGTGCCTTACCACAGAGAAAGGGCTCTTTGTCAAGGTTCTAGTGCAGAGAAGAGTCCCGAGTCCTCAGGTCTCAGTTGCATAAAAGTTTAGTATGTCACATTCACACTAAATCATTCCTATTTGTGTCCCCTAATCCATGGGAATTCCTCTCAAACTGCAGCACTAGACTCAGAAGACAAGAACAAACTCAACCACTCCAATAATATCACAGAATCCAAATCACAGCTCAGGGTTAAAAGTAACATTAAGGAGGGCAGCTTCCAACCCATAGCCTTCTCCTACACCCCAAACACTGCCCCTCTACTTGAAGATTTCAATGTACATATCTATGTCCCTCAGACACAGGCTCCCCAGTACATCTAGTCCAACCCATAACAGAATTTCCATCCAAAGTGGTCATCCATCTTCCACCTGAAGCACAAAACTGAAAACAGCTGCCAGATCAGGATCTTACATGAAAATTGACATATTCCTGGGAACTTCAGAAAATGAATGAGGTCTTTCTGAAAGATCAGGCCCATCTCAATCAGAATCCTCCAGGAATCTCCCTACTCTGCAAAAGATCTAGGGATTTAGGCCCCCCTCCTTTTACATATATCAGGACATGAAGGTGAGAAACACTAAACATGCACAAACATACTCACTTTTGGGCAATGGCATTGTAGGAATTTGTTTTCCTTGACTATATATATATATTGCAAAAGGGTTTTGGTTTTTCTTTAGTGGAATGCAGGGAGGGTAAAAGATTAAATAAATATTGGGCTTTTAAAAATATACAATGTAGGGGCGGCCAGGTGGCTCAGAAAGTAAGAGCACTGGCTCCGGTGTCGGGATGACCTGGGGATCAAGTCTGGGCTCAGATACTTAGGACCACCCCCAGAAATAACTTGGCCATGTAACCTGGAGCAAGTTACTTAACCCTGATTGTTTAATATATATATATATATATATGTATGTATGTATATATATATATATATATGTATGTGTATATATATATATATACACAATGTAAATTTAAAAAAATAATTAGGAAGCACCTCTAAACTCACCAAAAGGGAAGGCAAGCAAAGCACTGGACCAGGCAAAGACTTCAAAGGTGCTTTGCTACCTTGCGCCTCAGGGCCCCCATCACCTCCTTGTTCCTCAGGGTATAAATAAAAGGATTAAGCATGGGGGTTACAACTGTGTAGAAAAGGCAGACAATTTGGTCTGTGTCCTGAGTATAATTGACTCCAGGTCTCATGTAGGCTAGGGTAGCACTCCCATAGAAGAGTGTGACAACCAGTAGATGGGAAGAGCACGTGGAGAAGACTTTTTGGCGGCCCTGAGCAGAGGCTACCCCAAGGATGGTGATGAGGATGCGAACATAGGAAAACAGGATCAGTGCAAAGGGAGTCATAATAAAGAGCACAGTGCTAGCAAGAGTCCCAACCTCACCCCAGAATGTGTCTCCACTTGTCAGCCTCAAAACAGGCAAACTGTCACATAGGAAGTGGCGAATAATGTTGGTGCCATGAAAGGGCAAAGTAAAGATGAATATGGAGTGGGTGATGCCTGTGATGATGCCCATTAGATAGGAAGCACCCACCATACCCACACACACCTGCCGCCTCATCAGCATGGCATAATGCAATGGCTGGCAAATGGCAGCATAACGGTCATAGGCCATGGCAGTGATCAGGCAGCATTCAGCAATGCCAAAGAGGGCATAGAAATACATCTGGGTAAAGCAGCTGGCAGGAGACATGGCAGGATGGGAGAAGAGGATATCAGTCAGCATCCTAGGCACAACACTCGTAGTGTAGAGGATCTCTATCATGGAGAGATGTCGAAGGAAGAAGTACATTGGGGTGCTCAGGGCTGGGTCCAGCAGGGTAAGGGTGATGATCAGGGAGTTGCCCAGCACGGTGACCAAATAGACAAAGAGAACTCCCCAAAAGAGGGCACTCTGGTGGGGCCCCAAAAAGGAGAAGCCCAACAAAATAAACTCAGTCACTGCTGTCCCATTAGCATCAGCCATGTCCCTAAATCTGTATCTGGGGACAGGAACAGGGGATAGTTATTAATAGTCCAAAATAAAAGAAAGATGTAGACAAACTTCTACATTGTAATCCAGGCTAGAGAAGAAAAGAACTTCCCAGGTGTGGAGATTGTGATGCATGAGCAGTAGGATATTAGAATGTCCTTTCTGAGAAAACTATAACATAAATAATTATTGTTTAATTGATCAGAAATAAAATGGGATTTAGCCAGGAAGCAAGGTGCAGTATAGAACATCAGTGTGGTCCATTTCACCTCACCAAGCCCTCAGTTCCATGGACACAAACCTCAGTCTTTAAGTCTTAAAGGTAACTAGAAATAAGAACAGATATAGGCAGGCAGAGAGAAATATTAAGGGGGGGGGACAAAAAAATGAGAGAGAGAATGGAGAGATCAGAGGAACACTTTGAGTTGTAGAGAAGATAACATATAAGAAAAAAAAGAAAGAATGGGGGAAACTTTAACCTTTAGATAAGATCCATATCACTCATGGGTATTCCTCCCAGAGCCCCTATTAGAGGTGATAGATGCTAGCAGTCATTCCCATGTGGTTTTCTGATTTACTGTCCCTGAACCTAAGCCCATGGAGATCCATGATCCCCAGAGTGGGGAGCAGGAAAGAAGGAGATCAGACTGTAACCTAGAAGAAACAAAGAAGTGAGAAGGGAAACTTTGTCCTTAGGGCCTGGCCTTGCTAAGGAGAAGTAAACAGTAGTTCCACAGCTCCTTCTGCTCCCTGAGCTTCCTGCAATGGAGGTACAGAGATCTGGGTCAGGAAACATCTCAGACTCATCTCAGTCACCCAAACTCCCTAAAAATGATTAGAGAGGGAAAGAATATCTCAATTCTGTGGAGAAATGGAGGTTCAGAAAGAGGCAAATATGCACTCAATGTTACCCAGTGAATCTAAGGTAGAAGCACTTGCAAAATGAGGTAGATGTGGATTCTCAAGATTCATGTCTCCTGGTCAACATGGAAATCACCTAGTTTTCCTCCCCTCAGCTTTTAGGCAATTAATACTCACACAGACTGAAGCAGCCAGAATTTGATTGACAAGCAAGCTCCCTATCTTGATGTAAAGGAAGGAAGCCACCACACACACACACACACATACAAACACTGCTCTTAAAAATGTGAAGCTGAATTTGAAAAACATTTCATGCAGGGTAAGATGGAAAGTGGCCTAGAAAACAGATGAGGTGGCAGCTTAACAACTATGCTGGGAACCTGGAGATAATCATAGCCACCATAAACTATGAGTATAAGTAACCTGAGAGTAAGAGGAGCAGAACACCAGGCAAGAGGGAAGATGGGGATGCCACCAGCAGCATCAGTGCTGATGTATTTCCTGCCACAACAGCTGCCAGCTGTATCTAGCACCACTTCCAAAAAAATTGCAGGGGAGAAAAATCTAATATACTAGACAAGGACAGTAACTATAACTGGGCAATGCAGCAACCACAGAGAGCTTTGATGCTCTCTCATGAGCTAGGTTCTTCCATCCAGTTCTCATATGGATTAGGAGAGAGAACTCCCTAGCATGGGCTTGGTTATTCTTTTAAGACCAGGGACACCACCTGCCCTTAAGTTGAATGAAGCATTTCTTTCTAGTTCCTAATGGAGGAAAGAAATATGAATGCCTCTTCAGACTTACCTTGAAGAGGCCCAACAAAGACCGAAGGGGATGAAAAATAAGTCCCTCCCACTTTCAAATACTTTATAATCAGAGTATATATCACTCTGGGTGTGAACCACTCAAACTAAAAATGTAACCTTTCCAGAATCTGAATGGGACACATTTTAATATTTCATTGTCTTCCTTACCTGCTCCTTATATTTTTAAATGTCATCATATAGATTGGGGGAGACTTGACTGATCAGTGTTGTGCCAGTCAACCTCCTTCCCACAACATACCCACAATATATATTATATATGTCATATACATGTGGGGATATATACATATTTAGAGACATATATAGATGTCACTTTAAGGGTAACAAAGCACCTTCCTCACCACAACCTGTGAATAAAGCAATGCAAGTATTAATATAGACAAAAAAGTGTTAATGGATTTTTAATGTAAATGGATGTTGACTTTTGTCAAAAAAATTTCAGCTATATTAATAAAATTATGTCAACTTATTATTTTTGTTATTAACATGGTCTGTTTTGTTTTAAAATTTTCATATATTGGATGTAGTATTTCCAAAATAAATATAACCTGAACATACTGTATAATCTTTTTTACTCTGTTGCTTTAACCTCACTGCTAATAAATTACTTAATATTTTTGGTTTGATAAACATTAAAAATAATAGTCCAGTGCTTTCTTTTCCTTTCCTATATTTTTGGTTTGGCCTATCAATCCAACATTTGTATCATAGAAATAGTGTGGCAGGATTCATTCTTTTGCTATTTTGGTAAACTGTTTATGTAATATTGGAATGAATTGGACTTTGAATGCTTAACAAATCCACTTGTAAATGCATCTTGTCATGGTCTTTTTTTTTGCCTTGAGAGCTCATTTATGGCTAATTTATGGTCTTTTTTCTGAAAACAGATAAAGCAGATTCTCTTTCTTGTCCAATTAATCTGAACCTTTTGCATCTCAGTACAAATCCATTAATTCCATCAGTGTTAACAGTTTTGTTGACACACGGCCAAAATAGGTGTTTATAACTTCTATTTTATCTTCATTTCTTCTGAGTCCACTTTTTCCAAGTTTGATGCTGGCAGATTGATTTCCTTCTTGTTCATTTAGTCAAATCCACTAGCTATTTGGTTTATTTTGTTCATAATGTCAGCACCTGGTTATACTTCTAAGTTTGATGAGCTGTGGCTGCTGTTTTAATTACAAATTTCTTAGTATCTTCTTTCATTTTTCAGGATTTATAGTTTAGTGTTTGCTTTTTGATTTGTTGCTTTTCTAATTATTTTATAAGCATATCCAAGTCATTCTTCCAATCTTTCAGTCTTCAGGTTAAGAGTTGAGAAATTTCCATTTTCCGCTAAGGTTGCCTTGCTTACATCAAAAAAATGTTGTCACATTGTTGTCATTTTCTTCAATGTAATTATCTGGTGTTCTATGATATGTACTTTAACCTATAAATTATTTGGAATTAATGAGTCTTGAATTGATTTTTAATCCTTTCTCCAAATTCCCTTCATTGAATATACATTTATTGCATCATCTTCAGTAGAGGACATGTTTAATATTTCTGTATTTCCAAATCTATTGGTGAGGCTTTTAATGCCCTAATACTTGATCAATTTTTGTAAAGGTATTATGTATAGCTGAAAAACATGCAATAGCATTTATAAAGTGCTTTGAGGCTTGAAAAGCAATTTATAAATATTGTTTCATTTCATGTGCAAAATTATTGCATAATATAACTTCTATTTTTATTATCCAAATTTTACAGATCAGGAAACTGATGCTGAGAAATTAAATGATTTGGATAGAACCACAAAACCAGGTCATTGCTGAGACAGAAGCTGAAATTCAGCCTTCCTGATTCCAGGTCCAGCACTCTAGCTGATGCCCAAAGGGAGAAACTTTTCTGTTCTAATTCAGAAATCAAAAGAGAGCTTTCATACAAGACTTTTCTAAAATTCTATTCGTATCTTTACCTTTATTCTTCTTTATCTTTTGGGTACATTTGTCTAGGTACAAAGGGGTACAGTGAAAATTCTTGCTATTATATTTTACCCTATTTTCTCCTTGAATTAATAATTAATAGTAATTCATGTTTATATAAACTTTAAAGTTAGTAAGGCATTTTAAAATTTTTACCTTATTTTATCTAGGGAAGTATGTACAGACATACCTTATTTTGTTGCACTTAGCTTTATTGCACTTTGAAAATGCTGCATTTTTTATAAATTGAAGGTTTCTAGCAATCCTGTGTTACAAGAATATTGGTGTCATTTTTTCAAATACAATAGGCTCACATCACGTCTCTGTGTCATCTTTCAGTAATATTCATAATTTTCCAAACTTTTTTATTATTATTCTGTCTGTTATGACGATCTATGATCAGTCATCTTTGATGTTACTTTTGTAATTGCTTTGGGGTGCCATAAACAACACCTACATAAGACACTGAACTTAAATGACAAATGTTCTTTGTTCTGACCTTCACAAACCAGCTATTTCCCATCTCTGATTCTCCTTTGGCCACCCTATTCCCTGAGACACAATAATATAGAAATTAGACTAATTATTAACTTTGAGCACCTCTAAGTGTTCAAGTGAAAGGAAGAGTCAACTGAGGTAGGAAACTTCATTGTTATCTTACTTTAAGAAATTGCTACAGTCACCTCAGAGTTCAGCAATCACCAACCTAATCAGTTAGCAGCCATCAACGTCTACACAAAACATCTACCAGCAAAAAGATTACAATTCCTTGAAGGTTCAGGTGAAAGTTAGTGATTTTTTAGCAGTAAAGTATTTTCAATTAAGGTATATGTGTTGTTTTTTTCAGACATAATACCGTTGGACACCTAATAGATTATAGTATAGGTTAATTACAATTTTAAATGCATTGGAAAGCCAAATAATTTGTGTGTCTCAGTTTATCATGATAATTTGCTTTATCACAGTGATCTAGACATGACCCCAAATATCTCTGAGGTAGGACTCTACTATTATTATTCCTACTTCTAAAATAAGGAAACTAAGGCAAACAGAGGTTAAGTGACTAGACTAAGGTCACCACACAACAAATAAATGCCTAAGGCGAGATTTGAGCTGATGTCTTCCTGACTCCAACACTCTACTCACTGCACCATGTAGCTACCTAACACCTACCTGCCTAGAAGTATTCAGATGCTATAACATTCAGTACAGCTAAATAGGTACAAAAGGAGGAAATAAACCTTTATTAGGTACAAATTACAAGTCAAGAACTGTACTAATATTTTACAGATATTGTTTCATTTGACTCTCATAACAACTCTGAAAGGTAGGTGATATTATTATTCTGATTTTACAAATGAAGAAACAGAGGCAAGCAGGTGTTAAGAAACTTACCCAAAGTGACATAATTAGTGATTGCCTAAGGCCAGATTTGGACTCTAGTCTTCCTGATTCCAGGCCAAGCATTCTATCCAGAGGCACCACCCTGTTACCTCTAGATGTCTCCTCATATGTTAAGTAGTGATACTGATTCATTATCCTTAGTGAATTGAAGTAGAATGAAGTTTCCTGTTTATCTTTTTTAATCTTATCTATCTATACTGTTGCTTTCTCAGAAACCACGATTGCTATCCTTGCATTTCAAAATACACCAAAAAGAATTAAATTAAATTAAATTAAATTCATCTGACACAGAATTAAAATTCCACCCATTCCCTTAGTAGAAATCTGTATGACACATGTAAACAACTTGTTGGGCTCTGCTTTCTAAATTATATTCTTACCATCTTCCATTTTGTGGGGGACTTCATTCCATTTATATTTGTGTTTATACTCATCAATTGTGTATTTCCTTCCATCCTGTCCTCTTAGTCTTTTTTCTATTTTCTTTATCCCCCCCCCACTCTCTCCTTACAAAGAAGGTGGTGAAAAAAGAGTTTGCTTCACTCTTTGTGATCTATAACTGATGTGATCTCTCTACTTCACTGCTCTTCTTTTCCTCTTCTCAAGTCCCCATTTCAAGTTTTTATTCTTTCTTTCCTCTTCTTGATGCATCATAGCCACATCAAATTTTTTTTACTTGTACCCTACCTGCCCCACCTGTAAACCATCCCCTTCTCCTATTATCCTGATATTTCCCTGCTGAAGCTAATGTATTTGTGTACCAAAATTGTGTGTGTGCATGTGTTTGTGTGTATGTGTCTGTGTGTGCATGAAACCATGTTAAACCTTCTTTTGTCCAATTCAGATGAAAGTGAGCTTTCCCTCACACATTC
>NW_027186087.1:701-14493 GCF_028583685.1 Petaurus breviceps papuanus | reverse complement strand
TTTTGAGTTGCTTTCCTTTAACAAAGCAGATCCAAGAACCTGTGTGAACAGGCACCCTGGGGACACTGGGGTGCTTGCCGCTACAGTAACTTGCTCAAGGTTACATGGCCAGGTGTTTCTGGGTGGGTGCTAAGTGTCTGAGCCTGGGATTCAATCTCCAGGTCATCCCAACACTGGAGATGGTGCTCTTACTCGCTGAGCCACCTGGCTGCCCCTATTTCATTATCTTCATGCTTAGCACAGTGCCTAGTATGTAATAAGAACTTAATAAATGAATATTGAGTATGAAGAAGAGGGCTGGAAAATTCTGTGTTAATAAGTGTCTTATATATAGTTGGTTCTAAAAATGTTCATTAGATTTTATAGAAATGAAGAACTGAATGAGGTCATTGAAAGCAAGTGAAAACCTTTGAAAGAGGGGTGGACTGGAAAGGGCAAAGCCACAATAAGAGGATTTCTGGGTAAAAGAGGAAAAGAGCTGTGAGATTTGGGTCTGTGGTAAAAGGACATTAGTAAGAGAATAAGATCTGGTGATAGGACTCAGAACAAATAGTTCAAAGCTATTCAGGTTTTCTTTTACCAATTTTGTACCTGATTATCTATTACCTCTCAGCTTTGAAATCAACACAATCTTTTTGAATGTGTCTCTAAAAGCTTGTATCACTTGTTTATTCCTCAGGGTGTAAAGAAAGGGGTTCATTACGAGTTCCACTGAGGTTGCAAGTACTGATATTACCTTATTTAAAGCTAATGCTTATTTTTCAGAAGATTTGATATAAAGATGCAGCTGCCATAGCTAACGGAGATGACAATCATGTGGGAGGAACAAGTGGAAAAGGCTTTTTTCTTTTGCTGGGCAGAGTGAAATCTCAGAATAGTCCTGACTATGTAGGCATAAGATAGAACCACTAACACCAAGGTCATTATGAGTGTCAACCCAGGTAGAGGCTAGAGGTAGAGGCTAAAATGATCCTTTCTAGTACCTGTGTATCAGAACATGTGATCTTCAGCAATGGTGATGGTTCACAGAGAAAATGGTCAATAATGTTAGTCACAGAATTCTAGCTCAAGACCCCCACCAAGGATGGAAAGGATAATTATCATCCCAGACAGCCAACAACCCAGGAGGAGCTGGTTGTAGACTTTGTTGTTCATGATCTTTGCATAATGCAGGGGTTTGCAGATGGCTACATAGGGATCATAGGACATGGCAGCCAAGAGAAAAAATTCTGAGGCCCCAAAGAGGATACCAAAAAATAATTGAGTGAAACATGCATCATAGGTTACAGCATAGTCCCCAGTTGATAATGTTGTACAGGAATCTGGGAATACAGACAGTTGTGAATGATAATTCTAAGATGGAAAAGTTCCTAAGAAAAAAATACAAAGGGGTTTTAAGGTGGGGATCCACCCAAGTGAGCATGATGATGGTTAATTTCCCAATTCCACTCATAATGTAGGTCAGAAACAGAAATATAAAAAGTAGAACCTTCAGTTATGGGTCATCTGTCAATCCCCAGAAAATGAATAATGTTATCTCTGTATTATTTCTCATTTCTAACCTCTGTCTTTTGATGGATCTGTATGTAAAATGAAAGATAGAGGGAGAGAGACAGAGACAGAGACAGAGAGAGAGACAGAGATAGAGAGAAAAACACACACACACACACAGAGAGAGAGAGAGAGAGAGAGAGAGAGAGAGAGAGAGAGAGAGAGAGAGAGAGAGAGAGAGACAAGTTAGAGTTGAGAGGACTCATCATAAAAAAAGTTTGCAATACAATTTGTATATAAATGCTCAAAAGTCACTCTTGGATCCCTCTTTTTCTTTCACTGGCTAAAAAAGAATATCATGCCATCATTGTGTTACCTCAATGATTTTGATATGTGTATCAGGTACTGAACACAGCATTTTGGTTAAAGAATTTTGTCCTCTGTTTATTTCCCTTAGTTCCTTGTCTCCCCCCGCCCCAATCCTCCCAATCAGCTATACTTTGTATTATCTGCAAAGGTTGTGTTTATTCCTTCTGTTTTCCTACCACACATTTCCAGATACACCTTCTTCACTGAAGCCCTTTGTGACCTAGAAAAAAAAAGTTAAGCAAGACCAACACAGTGACCACCTATGATGGTGTATGGCAGCTACATTTCTGTTCACATCTGACATAGTTTTCAGCCATTCCCCAACTGTCAGGTCCTCACTTCATTGTTGCTACTAAAGAAAATACCAAAATACCCATATGTCCTTGACATCCTTTGGACATATTCTCAATGGTAGGATTACTGGTTTAAAGACTATGAATGGTTTCTTCCCTTTTGTCAGAAAATTCCAAATTGTTTTATGAATCCTTTTAACCAATCTTTACTTCTAGCTACCATATATTAGTGTGCTTGTTTTCCAGATCCCTTCCAAATTTTGTAATTTCATCTATTTTGCCAAAATATGCACAATGTGAGGCAAAGCCTCAGGGTTTAGTGAGTTGTTTTAATGTGAATTTCTTTTATTTCATGTTTATAGCATTTTTTAAATTTATTGGTAACTCAGCTTTTATCTCGTGAACTATTGATTGAACAAATGAAATATTTGCATGGTGTTCACTCTTTGAACTTAACTAACAGGCTCCATGGGAAATTTTGTGCATTCAGGCACTTCCTCTAAAAGCCCATTTTTTTCTCTTCAACTTCACACTATCTGTGGGCTCCTTTCTCTATCCTAAAACCAGGCTTCTATACAACCAGATCATGTACCCTTTACATTGCTCTATTTCCTTGTGCCTTTCCTTGGGCACCTTTTATCTCCTCTTAAGGAGACAGAGATCAGAACAGAGCATCACAGACATCTTATTTGTCCATGGTTTATCAATGCTGACGTTATTGTGTGGGAGGGGAGGTGGTGGGAGGAGAAAGCAGAGCTGGGATTTAGAGCAACAATCAATATTGAGGTTGAAGTCTTACTGGAAATCATCAATTCCCACCATTCCTGGCAACCATTCTCTCTGCAACCCAATATCCTTTAGGTAGCTGAAGTCCATTAGGAATATCTACCTGAAGCCATCCCCACCTGACTGAGCCCATCATGCTCTATCCTACATCTATACTCATACTCCTTCTGACAATAGGTTCTCTCAAAAAGTACTTCAACAACCACTGCCTTACAGTTCCAGACTAACAAGCATATTCAGAGGAAATCAATACTCCAGATCCATAATAGGAAGATTTGATGCAAATTTCTTATTGGAAAGTGTGGTGGTAGAGCAGAGGACAGTCTTACCACAGGGGGTACTGTGAAAGGAGTGGAATGTCTTTCAAAAGAATGTTAGACCATTAATTGCTTTGGGAATTAGGTCAATGCAGAGTAGGGGAAGGAAGAGGACTTAGGAGAGGGGAAAGGAAGGAGGTAGACAGTTGTGCAGTATGTTTCGGGAGGAGCAAGAAATGATGGGGGTGATAGAGTAGTTGTGCAGATATGAAGCACAATTTCCTAAAGAGGAGCTACTCACATCCAAGGAGGGACCCCACTGTTTCCCTCATATCCTTCCCAGATGAGGACATTCAAGGGCACAGCCCCATTGCCCTAAGCCCATTCTTCTAAGTGACACCATCTTCTAGAAGGCATTTTTCCACTCCCAATTAGATTCACAAGGCCTCCCCAACCACTCAGGTGGTTTACTAGCCACCTCTGTTCCAATATCTACTAGGAGTAAACACAATTGCTCTTCCCTGAACAACTGTGAGGCCATTTCATCTCCACCCACACATGCAAACCCTAAAACGTTAACACTGATGTTTTTTTTTTTAGCTATTGAAAATATTTTAATAAGCGTTCTCTGCGAGGCATTTAAAACACCAGTTTGTGAGGATAAACTCCATTGGAGAGAGAGAAGACAGAACGCAGGTAGCCACAGAGCTGAGGAATTTTCTTGATTTGGGGTAGGATCTGGGAGTCTACTGTTTTCTGATCATCCTTGTGCTGCTCTGTAACTTGTATTTCTCTTTTTCTGTGTCAAAAATCCCTCCTTCTTGGTGTCTAGGTTTACAGACCCTCTTCTTGAAGTAAGCATCAGTAAGATGATTTGGAATTTTCACACCTGAAAGGTTAACCTGGGTAGAAGTGGCAATAACAAATTTCTGATGGGTCCTTCTCAGAGGAACACGGTTGATGGTCAGAGGCCCAGTCACCAGTAGCAAGCCACTAGCCAGTTGCTTCAGGAAAACCACTCGCTTGCCCCTGTGGCGGCCAGTGAGCATGATCAGAACAGTACCTGTCTTGATGCTAGCTCGGAGTCTTCTCACATGCTGGCTAATGGGCTTTTTGCCATGACTTAGCAGCTTTCTAGGCACATCCTCAGTAGGGTAATACCTAGGCATTTTGAGAATCTTTACCACTCAAGTTCCTCCGTTCTTATCATCACCAACAGGCTTTGAGATAGTAGCAGGGACTTTTTCTTTCTTCTTCCTTTCAATCCGGGTTTTTGGGGCAGCGTATTTCCACTTGTATATGGCTCTCCGGGAATACATTGCAGACCTGGAGTATCTACCAATCCCTTGGGCCAGGACTGGGTTCTGACTGCAATGCTTTCGAGGCTCTTTGACCTTTTCAGCTACATCATCCTCTTTGTCGTCTTTTTTTTCCCTTTTTGACCTTCTTTTCCTTGGGTGGCTTTTTGTCCGCCATCCTGAGAGAAGGGAAAGAGCAACACTGCTGTTTTTTGCCTCATGTGCAGTTGCCATATTATTTTGATTGTGAAACAATTTTTATGCATGCTTCTCTCTTACTTTGAAGGCAGTTGGCAGCTCTGTGGATAGAGGGCTGTAAAATACATGTCACTTACCCTCTGTTTGATTGACAAAAGGATCCACTAGGGGAAGAAATGGCAAATAAATGCAATTTTTTTTTCACAAGAAAACCCCATTGACAGTATGGCTCATTGGGTCTTGAAGAGTTGGACAAGACTGACCAGTCTATTACCTTAACGTATCAGTTGCCCTCTTCTTTACTTCCTAGATGTTCTCAGGACTTTTATCTATGAGACCTTTCAAAGAACAGATGGGAAGACAGTGTAAGAAAATTTCCAGTTACAAAAATTCCCATTAGAATTTTAACAGGTCTTCTCTCTATTCTCCAAATTGTCTCCTAATTCTTTCCTCTGGCTTCGTAACCTTCTTCCCATTTTTCCCTACCTACATACTGACACTGACTCCCTATTTAAATTTTTCTTTCTGTAGTGAAGTGACAGAAAACTTAACAAAGGAAACCACAGTAAGTAATAAATAGCCGATAATGGCCCCTCTCAAAAAAATACCTTAACTTTTAGAAGGTGATATAATATTATTATTGTTTAGAAGTGACATTGGAGGTTTGGAAAGTGGAAGTAATGAATGTATAACTCCACCATGAAGACTGCTATCTACTTTACTTCTGCAGAAGATTAATCTCAGTGGGGAATTTTGGTTAATTAACATTTCTTTCCTGCTCTCTCTTTTACTTTTTTTGTTTTAATATTCACTGGTTCCTTTTTCAATTAGGATGTACTTAGATTACTTTCTTCAATTCATCATACAGGACAAGCACGAAAGCTCCACCCATGCCTCTAAGAACATTGGACCAGGCACCCTTGAAGAAAGCTTTGCCATCCTCATCTTTAGGAATCTTCTTCCGACAATTAATTGTCCCAGTGTACATGATATCAGCTCCTTTGCGAGCAGTCTGCATCATCATTTGCAGTCTTACTGTATCAAAGGAATAGGAGACCACACCTGCTACAGCAGTCACTGATTGTGCAATCATCCAGCTTATCACAATGTGAGTGTTCTTTGGATCTGGGAGCACACCTTTTGCTGTATCATATATTTCAAAGTAAGCTGCTGTATAGATAATGCTACCCTGCACTGAGACATTGACACTTTGATACAAGCCCCGAATTGCATCAGACTTGGTGATTTTCACAAGGCAGTCTCCCAGGCCTTTGAATTCTCTCTCAGTGCCAGATTTTCTAACGTCAGCTGCCAAGAAGGTTCTTGCAAAATCCAAGGGGTAGACAAAGCAGAGAGAAGTGGCTCCAGCACCACTAGAGGCAAGATTGCCAGCAAAATACCTCCAAAACTCTATATGCTTGTCCACTCCTCCCCAAAACACCTGCTTATACTTATCCTTAAAGGCGAAGTTAAGGGCCTGGGTGGGGAAGTATCTGATGACATTTGCTAAGTTACCCCGCCAGAAGGAAAGCACCCCTTGTTCCTTTGGAATTTGGACTATACAATCCATTATGCCTTTGTACTGCTTCTCTGCAGCAATTTGTTTGCTGGCATGCTGCACCCGCAGTAGCAGCTTAACTCTCTTGATGGGGGCCACCGCGGTCTTGGAGATGGCGGCGGTGGTGCCACCAATCAGGAAGTCCTTAGTGAAGGAGATGGCCTGTTCCGTCGTGGTCACAGAGGGGGAAGGTGCTGGAGGCAGAGGAGGAAAGCTGCTGAGAGAGGGCCCAAAGCTGGGGAACTCGTTGCTGCCTGCACAGCCCCTTGCTACAGCTCTGACCGAAAAGCCCTTTTCCTATTTTTTAAGGCAACAGTTTCTTAAGCAATTTCTATGTACAACGATGGAGGTCATGTTCAGAGATAGGAATAACCATAGAGGAAATAGAAATCTTTGTATCTTTAGTGTTTTTAGGGCAGGGAGGTTGAAGTGGTTTAAATCTGTAAAGGGCCTGGGTATTGGAGAGTGAAGCCTAAAATTCTTTCCCTACACAGAGGTTGCAGCTTATGTGATGTGATAAGGTTCCTGATGGGGATCCCTCTGTATTTAAGGTCCCTTGTTCTAACTTCATTTCAGACAGGAACACATCATTTCCTCCATCACAGTGGAGCATTGCAATGAGAAGTAATCATAGTAAAGCATCACCTTTTGCAGGGATACTTTACCTCTCTGCAGATGACCTTTCTGCCTGCTCATTCTGTCCCTGTGATTAAGGACAGGTAATATTCCTTGCTTTGAACAGGTCACAATTGTTTCTCATTAATCACAAGTTAATTTAAATCAATAGCTATAAAATGTTTTCCATCTGCATTTATTTTTTCTCCGTGGTCCCCTGAATTGGGCTCCCTTAGCAGAACCCATTTAGTTGTGGGAATGGATTTTGCTTGGTTGCTGTAAAATATTCCCCACAAAGACCTCTAAGGGGAATTTCTCCTGGGTCTTGAGAAAACTGAGGATTCTGTATTCCAGAACAACTAGTTCAAACAGTGCATAACCCAGTGTTGTAGACACCAACAAAACCTGAAAGAATGATCGTGGATTCTTGGGTCCATGATTATTGGAGAGGCAATTGCTCTTTTGCTTTAGTTTTGTAGGAAAAATTCCATATCAAGTGGTATGCCCTTCCTCTCAGTAGCTTATACTCTCAGGCCTGAAATGCTGTACCTTCATGTGTCAAGTCTCTTAGAGTTGCTTTCCTTTTCAGTAAGGAAACTTTCATTCAAAGGAAATAACTATAGTAGGGGAAGCTCAAGAAATGTGCACCACATGGTAAAAGAGAAAGTTCCCTATGCCACTGAGGCCACACAGGTAACTCACCTATCTGTGAAGCTCTAAACCTGACCCAGCTTCCAAAAATGGGCACAAGTCAATGTCCATGTAATTCCAAAGAATATTTCAGATACAGATACTGGATTTCGTTTTGGAAGATCCATAGTGCTTGTCAGATTTTTAAAATACACTTTTTGTCTATGCTAAGCACTGAGTTTTTGTTTTTTTCCTCCATGGAGTTGGGGGATGATCTGTGTGAAGGTAAAATAATGAGGATTCTAGAAATTTGCCCTGATTCTTTTGCTTTGGGTCACTCTGTCTGAAAATTCTATTTTCTACCTTGTTCTCAGTCTGAATGGGCTAATTTGCCCCATTATTGCTGGCAATGCGATTGGCCACAGAGATAGTTAAGGATTACCTCTCAGCAATGCTTTTCTTTTTCTTGATGTTGCCTCTGTTCAGTATATATGTGTATGTGATTATAAGGCAAGAGGACAGAAAATTTCCCTCAATCTGGTGTCATACATGGTCACAATTGTTTTTTTCCCCCTTTTTTGAGATGATCAGGGTAAAATGACTGGCTCAAGGTTACCTAGCTAGTATGTGTCTGAGGCTGTATTCAACTCAGTTCCTTTTGAATCTAGAACAAGTGCTCTATTGGCTGTACTCCAGAACTGTTTCAATAATCACTAATTAATGATATTCAGTAGCTAAAAATATTTCTTATCTGCACTTCAGTTAATTTTTTTTCCATTTTGCTTTGGAATACACTTCCTTTGGAGACTCCAACTTTGAATTCCCGACTCATTCCCTTCCTCTCTTGTTACCCAACCTTACTGGGAAGATAAGCAGTTCAGTATAGGTTGTACATATGTAGCTAATGCAAAACATTAACATAGTAGATAAATTGTAAAAGACTGTCTATATTTTCCTCTCTACTATCCCACCTCCCACTTGTTCTATTCTCTACTTTGATCCCATACCTTTTCAAAAGTGGGTGCTTCCAACTTCCCTCCCCCACAGCCTGCCCTCCCTTCTGTCATCCCCCCTCTCATCCCCTTCCCCCCTACTCTCCTGTAGGGTGAGATATGCTATTTAGTGTGTATTTCATTCCCTCCCCAAGCCAAATTCAATGAGAATAAGGTTGAGCCATTCCCTTTTGCCTTCCTATTCTTCCCCTCCATTGTAAACATTTTCACTTGCCTCTTCTATATGAGATAGTTTACCCCATTCTGTCTCTCCCCATCTCCTCTCATTATATTACTCTCTTTCCTCTTAATTTCACCTCTTATGTATCATCCCTTTGTATTAAGTTGGTCCTGTGTATGCATACCTGTAAATATATATACACACATTCACATATGTATTCATATGGCCATATACCCTCATATATAGACATATATATGTACATGTTTATATTCCCTTGAAATATTTTCATACTGAGAAAAATTTCATCAGTTACAATTATTGTTTTTCCATGTAGGAACGTTAATAGTTCAATTTTGATAAGTTCCTTATGATTTCTTTTCCCTGTTTACCTTCTCATGCTTCTCTTGCTTCTTGTATCTGAATGTCAAATTTTCTATTCAATTCTGTTTTTTTCAGCAAGAATGCTTAAAAGTCCTCTATTCCACTGAATGACCATATTTCCCCCTGAAACATGATACTCACTTTTGCTGGGTAGGTGATTCTTGGTTTTAATCCCAGCTCCTTTGACCTCCAGAATATCACATTACAAGGCCTTAGATCCCTCAGTGTAGAAGCTGTCAGATCCTAGATTATCCTAATTGTGTTTCACAATATTCAAATCTTTTCTTCCTGGCTGCTTGTAATATTCTTTCCTTTATCTGGGAATTCCAGAACTTGGCTAAAATATTCCTAGGAGTTTTCTTTTTGGGATCTTTTTCAGGAGGTTATCGGTGGATTCTTTCAACCTCTATTATGCCCTCTGGTTCTAAAACATCAGGGCAGTTTTCCTTGAGAATTTCTTGGAGAATGATTTCTAGGTTCTTTCTTTGCTCATGGCTTTCAGGTAGTCCAATAATTTTTAAATTATTTCTCCTTGATCTATTTTCCAGGTCAGTGGTTTTTCCCATGAGATATTTCACATTGCCTTCTATTCTTTCCTTTGTTTGGAACTGTTTAACAGCATCTTGATTTCTCATAAAGTCTTTAGCTTCCATTTGCTCCAATCTAATTCTGAAGGAATGATTCTCCTCAGTGAACTTTTGAGATTCTTTTTCCGTCTAGCAAATTCAGCTTTTTAAGGCATTCTTCTCCTCATTGCCTTTTTGAGCCTCTTTTGCCATTTGAGTTATTCTATTTTTAAGGTGTTATTTTCCTCAATTAGGCTGTTGACTCTCATTTCGTAATTTTCTTGCATCGTTCTCATTTCTCTTCCCAATTTTCCCTCCACTTCTCTTATCTGCTTCTTAACATTCTCTATGCCCTGTAGCCAGCTCGTATTTTCCTTTGAAGCTTTTGGTGCAGGAGTTCTGACTTCACTGTCTTCCTCCTCTTCTATGCTTTGCTCCTTTTTGTCCCCCAAATATGATTCTAATGTTGGATTTTCTGTTTGCTTTGTTTCCTTTGCCTGGTCATGTTGCCACTCAATTACTTGACTTTTAGGCTTTTTCCCACAGTAGGAATATGCTACCAGACAGGGGAACTTCATACCAAATGCTGGGGTTTTCTCAGCTGGTGGAGGTATTTGTTGGGTGCCCTTGCTGAAACCTCCACATGCTCTAGCAAGCTGATCACATACCCCAGGACTTCCACCCTAGACTGCAATCCAGATCCAAGCAGGTTAAAGCAAGAGCGATTACCCCTCAGACTTGTTGCTTGGTCGCCCTATTCTCTGCAGGCCAGGAGCTGAAGCTGCCACGTTTGGGTGGCTGCACAGCTGTGGTTCCTCAGTGGCTTCTTGCCCTGGGGGCAAAAGCCAACGCACTCCCAACTACTGGGTTCCAAAATCCACATTGCACTGACCTGTCACTTTGTCCTTAGCATCTATGTCTTGATAATTCTGGACCACCACAGCTGCTTTTGATCTGGAGTCCCTCCAGCCAGCAGCTGATCAGGACCACCCTGGGGCTAAAACCCTTGGCATGGAGTTGGGCTTGGCTCCCAGAGCATTGCACTGGCTGATTCCTGCCACTCTGCCGGGTTATCCTCAGTGGGAGGTTAACTTCTCTGTGTCATTTTGTGGGTCCTGTAGCTCCAAAGTTTGCTCAGGGTCCCTTTTAAAAGAATTGGGGAAGGTTGAGGCTGGAGTCATGTGGAGGACCTACTTCTACTCTACCATTTTGACTCTGCCCCCACTTTATAGTTATTTTAATTTGAATTTCTCTAATTAAAAGTGATTTATAGTACTTCTTCATATGCCTATAGACAACTTTGATTTCTTCATCTGAAAACTGATTATTCATATCATTTGACCATTAATCATTTGGGTAATTGCTTGAATTCTTACAAATTTGATTCAGTTCCCTATATATACAAATATATGCATACATAAACATACTATACATATGTATATTCTCTTTCTCTCCCTCTCTCTCTCTCTCTCTCTCTTCCTCCATCTATATCTATAAATCCCTGAGAAATGAGGCCTTTAACAGAGACACTTGCTGTAAAGAGGTTTTCCCAGATTTCTACTTTCCTTTTAATCTTGATTACATTGGTTTTGTTTGTACAAAAGCTTTTTTATTTAATATAATTAAAATTATCCATTTTATATTTAATAATGCTCCCTATCTCTTGTTTGGTCAAGAATTCTTCCCTTCTAAATCTGACAGACAATTTCTTGCTCTTCTAATTTGCTCATGGTGTCACCCTTTATGTCTGAATTATGTACCCATTTTGACTTTATCTTGGTATGTGGTGTTAGATGTTTGTCTATTCTCAGTTTCTGCCATAATATTTTCCAGTTTTCCAGAAGTTTTTGTCCAATAGTGAGTTCTTATCCCAAATGCTGGGGTCTTTGGGTTTATCAAACACTAGGCTACTATGGCCATTGCTTCCTGTGTCTTGTGAATCTAATCTATTCCACTAATACACCACAATATTTCTTAGCTAGGACCAGATAGTTTTGATAATTACTGCTTTATGATACAGTTTGAGATCTGGTATTGCTAGGCCATATTCCTTTGTACTTTTTTTTCATTGATTCTCTTCACATTCTTGAACTTTTGTTCTTCCAGATGACCTTTGTAATTTTTTTCCAGCTCTATCAAGCAATTTTTTTGGTACTTTGATTGGCATGGCACTGAATTAGTAAATTAGTTTAGGAAGAATTGCAATTTTTCATATATTGGCTTGGCAAATCCATGAGCAATTGATACATTTCCAATTGTTTAGATCTGACCTTGTGTGGAATGAGTTTTATAATTATGTTCATATTGTTCATGGGTTTGTCTTGGCAGGTAAACTCCCAAGTATTTTATATTGTTTACAGTTATCTTAAATGGAATAACTTTCTTGTAACTGGACTTTGTTGGTTATATATAGAAATGCTGATGATTTATGTGGGCTTATCTTATATCCCACAATTTCTCTAAAGATATTAATTACTTCAAGAATTTTTAGTTGATTTTCAATGGTTCTCTGAGTATACTATAGTATCATTTCAATTTCTTTTTCATCTCTTATTGTTATAATTGATATTTCTAGTACAATAAGAATGGTGATAATGAGTATCCTTGTTTCACCCCTGATCTTATTGGGAGAGTTTCTAGCTTATCCCCATTACATATAATGTTTGCTAATGTTTTTAGACAGATAATATTTATCATTTAAAGAAACACCCCCTTTATTCTAATGTTCCCTATTTTTAATAGGAAAGGGTATGGTATTTTGTCAAAACATTTTTCTGCACCGATTGAGGTAATCCCATTATTTCTGTTAGTTTTAATATTGATATAATTAATAATGATGATGGTTTTCCTCATATTGAACCAGTCCCACATTCTTGTTATTAATCTCATCTGGTCATAGTATATGATCCTGGTGATTTATCTCAGTAATAACCTTGCTAGTATTTTGTTAAAAAATTTTTAAGTGATTTTCATTTGGGAAATTGGTCTATAATTTTCTTCTTCTGTTTTATCTCTTCCTAGCTAAGGCATTAGCAGAATATTTGTGTCATAAAAGGACTTTGGTAGGACTCTCAGCTGCCTCTTATAGCTTTGAAATCAATAGAATCCTTTTGAATATGTCTCTAAAAGCTTGTATCACTTGTTTATGCCTCAGGGTATAAATAAAGGGGGTCATTACTGGTGCCACTGAGGTTGCAAGCAGTGTTACAACCTTATTCAAAGCCACCCCTTCTTTTGCAGAAGGTTTGATATAGATGAAGATGCAGGTGCCATAAGTCATGGAAATGACATTCATGTGGGAGGAGCAAGTGGAAAAGGCATTTTTTCCTTTGCTGGGCAGAGGGGAATCTCAGAATAGTCCTGACAATATAGGCATAAGATAGAACCACTAATGCTAATGTGATGATGAGTGTCAACAAAGCACATGCTAAAATAATTCTTTCTAGTACATGTGTATCAGAGCATGTGATCTCCAGCAACTGTGATGCATAACAGAGAAAATGATCCATACTATTGGAGTCACAGAGTTCTAGCTCAAGACCCATACCAAGTGGTGGAAGTATGATGATCAACATAGACATCCAGCAACCCAGGAGGAGTTGGTTACAGACTTTGTTGCTTATGATGGTTGTATAGTGCGGAGGTTTGCAGATGGCTACATACTGGTCATAAGACATGGCAGCCAAGAGGAAAAACTCTGAGGCCCCAAGGAGGATACCAAAAAATATTTGAGTGAAACATGCATTATAGGACACAGTATAGTCCCCAACTGACATGTTATACAAGAATCTGGGAATACAGACAGTGGTGAATGACAATTCTAAGAAGGAATAGTTTCTAAGGAAAAAATACATGGGCATTTTAAGGTGGGGATCCACCAAAGTGAGGATGACGATGGTCAAGGTCCCAGTTACACTCAGAATGTAGGTCAGAAACAGAAAAAATAGAAAGAAGAACCCTCAGCTGTGGGTCATCTGTCAATCCCCTGAGAATGAATAATGTTATAGCTGTATGGTTTCTCATTTGTGACTTTGTCTTTCAATGGATCTGTGAGAGAGACAGAGAGAGAGACAGACAGACAGAGAGAGAGAGAGAGAGAGAGAGAGAGAGAGAGAGAGAGAGAGAGAGAGACAGAGACAGAGAGACAGAGACAGAGACAGAGAGAGAGAGACAGAGA
>NW_027186087.1:0-601 GCF_028583685.1 Petaurus breviceps papuanus | reverse complement strand
GCCATCATAAGATAAGTCAGCAATACAATTTGGATATAAATGCTCAGAAGTCACTTTCGGGCCCTTTTTTCTTTCAAGGCCTGAAAAAAAAAATCATGCCAACATTGTAATGCGAATGTAAATTTTAAAGATCTTCCCTGCCCCTAGGCTAAAGTGCACCAGAAGCCTGGGGAGGGAGGCTTGTTTTTCAGTAGATACTTTTTGATTGGCCAGTGGGTCAATAAGGTTGTTACATTCTCTGAGCCAGGAGAAGGCTATATAAGCCCTGATGTGTAACTTTGTTTTGGGACTCACTTTGAGAAGTGTTTTGTGATTTGATCTGAATTCTGGGAAGCCGTTGTTGAGAGTCCCCCGGCTTTGAAAAACCCAGAATGTGGAAACCCAGATGTTGACTGGGTATGGATGTAATGGTTGGACAGTTTGGAAATCTGTCTACTTGATGTTTCTGTCTTGATAATTCTGCCTGTATACTTTGAGGTTCAGGGTGCTGACCTTTTCTCCTGAACAAGGTAAATGATATATGTCTGACTGATTAAAGTAAGCTTGTTAACCCATTTTGAGTTGCTTTCCTTTAACAAAGCAGATCCAAGAACCTGTGTGA
>NW_027186086.1:0-15462 GCF_028583685.1 Petaurus breviceps papuanus | reverse complement strand
GATCTGTTCCCTCTCTCGAGTCTTCACCTTTTGAATCTCAGGGTCAACCTCCACATTGAGTGGCTGCAGGAGACCCTGGTTGATGGTCACCTCCTGGATACCTCCAGGGGGACAGGCAGACCCAAAGTTTCCTCCACCAAAACCACCACCCCCACTTCCAAAGCCCCCACCTAAGCCGCCACCACCAAAGCCACCACTACCAAAGCCACCACCACCAAAGCCACCACCACCAAAGCCTCCACCACCACCAAAACCACGACCACCATAGCTGCCACCACCTAAGCCACCACCACCATAGCCACCACCACCATAGCCACCACCACCTCTTCCATAACTGCCACCAGCAACACTCTGACAGATGCTTTTAGAGCCACCTAAGTTAACCAGACTTTGGCTGCCAAAACCACCACCACCAGCTCTGTAGCTTCCACCAGAAAATCGCCCCCCACCTCCTCCACTCCTGCGGATGGTGGAGCTGCTGGTCACCCTGCGGCTGCAGGAGACCCCAGCAGAGCCTGAGCTGAAGCCCCCACCACCACCACTCCGATAGCCAGATCTGGAACTAAATTGTCTGCTCATGTTGACTCAAGAAGGGGACACACAGCAGAAGAAAGGACTAAGGAGCTAAGCACTCCTTTACTTGGAGCAGAGTGTCTTCCTCCATATATATAGATTGTAGGAACTGGGTTTGGTCCCATGGAGTCAATGGAGATTCAGAGCAATCTGAAGGGTTTGGTTTGCCTTGCAGCCATGCAAGATTTTTACGAGCCCCAACAATACAATAAAAACTACACACCTAACTCCCAGGATGGGTCCTAGAAAATGCTGCTCCTGCAAAATCCATTCACGTGGTAATTAGTTTACCAAAGACATCTCTCCTCATCAAACTCATTTGATCTTAGGGAAGTAGGACCCCAAAACTGGTACTTCTGCTTGGTCTTTCTTCAACTTGCCTTGAATTATGCAAATTCCACTTTAGAGCTTTGCCTTTCACTCCACAGGAAGGCTTGCCTCCTAAAATTCCCTGCACCAGCCCCTGTAATGCAGAAGGACATCTTCATCCTCCTCAGGCTTTCAAATGTGCCTTCCTGACTCCTAGCTCTCTCTGAGGCTCCCAGCTCACTAGCTCAATCACCCTTCCTTCATTGCCACAGGTTTTCAAGTCCCCTTGAAAAATTGAACTACCTAAACTCCTTACTAAACTATCTTCTGCAAAGTCACTCTTTTTTTTTTTATTTTTGGAGGAGGAACTGCAGGGCAACTGGGATTAAGTGACTTGCCCAAGGTCACATGGCTAGTAAATGTTAAGTGTATGAGGATGATTTTGAACTCAGGTGCTTCTGTCTCCAGGGCCAGTGCTCTATTCAGTGGGCCACCTAGCTGCCCCTCCAAAGTCACTCTTACTCTTGGTCCATCTGTGACATAAATAGGCTCATGACCATTAGTGTTTTGTTTCTTGCTTTTCCTTATGTGATTTCTGTTCCCTTATACATGTCAGCATGCCTTTGGTCCTAAGTTCCTAGATGATAGAGAATGTCTTGGTGGACTTTATAGAGGAAAAAGGTATCCAAAAACTGAACTTCCCGTCATCCAGAAGATGAATTTGACACTCCTCACTTCCCCCCCAACTTCAAGTACCACTTGCTAGACATAGATCCTGGGTCAGTTTCCTACTTTATACAATGGGAACAGAAATTCTTTTCTCCCTCCCCCCATAAAACTGGTAAGAGCATCAAATGAAATTGGGCACTTAATGGGCTCTGTAAACTTTAAAGGGCTACAGAAAAGTCAGCTATTGTTAGTTCTCAGAAGTGCTAGCACAGTCCACTATTTCTACCCACCCCATCCCCAGGAGATGCCTGCTTTCTGATGTTGAGAACTTGTCTACAAAAGGAGGCAACTGCATAGATATTTGTCTCATTGAAGTTAGAAGCCAGAAGAGCCATGAAATTAAGGACCAGTGCACATGCCCCAAGCCTGAGCAGAGTCAGAGGGGCCAGCCTAAGAGAAACCAAGCATCTCTTCCTTGGGTTCAAGCAATTCCTGCTTCTGACACATCCTGGCTATCATCATTTACCTCCCAAGGCTCTAAGCAACGCCCTGAGACTAGAATGTGCAGAGAAGGTGCCAACCTGCATTGGCAGAGGAAGGTTCTTTACCTGGGAATTCCCTGTACCAATGAAATTGCAAGCCTAAGCTATATCCCTTCTCTCTTTCTCTAACAAAATCCTTTTCTGATAGATTTCCATTGAACTTCATAAGGAAGGATCTAAGTTTCCTAATAAAAACACTTCTCATAGAAGAGTTGTAATGATACAGACAATTCAATGAGATACTAAATTGCAAATACTCTTAAGTCCAGAAAAATAAGTCATTTAAACTTTATGGAAGGGAAAGCTTAAGTATTGCAATTTTTTTTAATAAGAAGCACCAGACCATGTTTCTAGTATTTGTAGGAGAGACTAAAATAATGATGGAGTGCTTACATGCTAATAGTGAGAGAAGAGATACATGTCCTTTGGAATTCTAATAGCTTCCATAGTCCTAGGCACAGTGAAATAAGACAGATGGAAGGCCTGAGCCTAATGCATTTCTTTCATCTAAGAAAGAAATTAGGAGAAAGGGGAGGAACATAGTATTTCTTATAATTTGGGTGCATGAGAAAAAGATTGTGCAGACAAGAAGAAAGGTGTAGGAAGAATGAATATTGAATGAATTTCACTCTTCTCTGAGTTAATAATGGAGGACTGCAGGCATACAAGGAGTTTGATGTGAAAAGAAGTAGGGTTTAAAAAGAACAAAGGAAAGAAGTGTCACTGAATTATAGATTTTTACTATATATAGAATATCTTATAAATATTTATATTTTATTATAAATAGTTATATTATACATAGAGAGTGTACAGGAGAGTATATGTGGTTTACAAACTTTAGGTGCATAATTTCAGAACAATTGTACAAAATCACAGCTCATCCAAAAGTGTATTAATGTGCCTCATTTTGCACAGCCCCTTTAATATTTCTATTTTCTTTTATAAAATCACTTTACCAGTATAATGTATGTGAGGGAGAAGCTCAGAGTTGGTTTAATTTGCATTTCTCTAATTATTATTCATCCTCATTTTAAAAAATATGGCAATAATTAATTTGAATTATTTCATTTGAGAACTGTTTTTTCATATCTTTTTGGTTTTTTTTCTTGAGAGATGGTTCTTATTTATTGAAATTTAAACCAATTCATTATATATTTTAAAATAAGACCTTTTCTGTGAAAATTGCTACAAAGATTTTCCTCCCAATTATCTGCTTTCTAAGTTTTGCTGCATTTTATTCACTTGTGCAAACTTTTTTTCAATTTACGTAATTAAAATTGTCCATTTCATCTTCTATGACTCACTCTGTCTCTTGTTTGGTCAAAACCTCTTCCTATGTTCATAGATCACAAAAGTAATATTTTTTTTCCTTTGTCCCCTCATTTGTTTCAGATGTGTCCTTTTCTATGTATATCATGTTTCTATTAAACCTTCTCTTGGTATGTGATATGAAGTGTTGATCTAAAATTAATTACCTCCAGATTGCTTCCAGTTTTCCCAAGTCTTTTGTCAAATCATGAGTCCTTTGTTTTATTAAATGAGTCATTTATTTTATTAAAGGTTTATCCTCCCCATGCCCAATATTATTATTATGAAGACACCTAAATATTATAATGATTAAACATTATATTATAATACATATTTTATTGTATTAATTATATTAGAATATTACAAATACTATTAAATAAATGCTCATCATTGTTTCAGGGTAAATTATTCTTGGTTTTAAGTCTAGCTTTTGCCTTTTGAAATATCATATATATGAGAAATGCTATGGAGAAAGGAATGACAAAACTTGGCAAATTTTATTTATGGAATTAAAATTATAAAAATGAATACCTTTAAAGGACTTTATAATGCTGATCAAATCAATGATCAACCCTAAGGATCAAAGATGAAAAATCCTACCCCAGTCCTGATAAACAGATATTAGATAAAGAACAAGACAGGAGGCAGAGCCAAAATGATGGAGGAAAAGCACGAACTTGGAGCGAGTTCCCACTCCAATCACTTCCAATACATGCAAATAATTGACTCTAAACAAATTTTAGAGCTACATAACCCACAAAGTGACAGAGAAAAACAAATCTTCCACTGAAGGCAGCCCTGGCAGGCCAACAGGAAAGGTCTATCGTACCACACTGTGAACTGAACTGTCTAGGTTCTAGCCCTAGGGCAGCCCTGACCAACAGTTGCCAGAGCAGACTTCAGGAGAGTGAATCACCAGCAGATGTGGTGGTTTCCAGACTTCTCAACCCATAACCACCAAAGAGAAAGTAAAAGGTCAGTGGGGGGGTCTGTCAGAAATAGGGGACAGAAGAGCATAGTCTGGCCCCTGCCCCCAGGGTGAGAAGTAACAGAGGTAAGGTGGCTGCAGCTGCTGCCCCATGGCTGTATCCAGAGTTCCTGACCTGCTGACCATAAGGGGATGGAGTGACCATTCAGAGGGTAATCTCTCTTGCTTTAACCTGCTTGGATCTGGATCACTGTCTTGGGTGGTGGTCCTGGGATGTGTGGCCAGTGCACCAGAACTTGTGAGGGCTGTGGAGAGGGCACCCTCCTAATAGCTCTGACAGCTGTGAAAAGTCCAGCAATTTGGGACAAAGCTCTCTCCATTCTGGAAGCAGAGTTCCAGCATGGCAAAGAGCTCAAAAGTCAAATAATTGGCTGGCAAGATGAGCAAGCAGAGGAAACTCAATCAAACCATAGTTTCCCCTTTGGGGGACAAAAAGGATCAAAGCTTGGAATGGGAGGGAGACAACAAAGTCAGAACTCCTGCATCAAAAGCTTCCAAGAAAAATATGAACTGGTTATAGGCCATGGAGGAATTCAAGAAGGATTTTGAAAAGCAAGTAAGAGAAGTGGATGAAAAACTGGGAAGAGAAATGAGAATGATGCAAGAAAATCACAGAAAGTAAGTAAACAGCCTGCTAAACGAGACCCCCCAAAATACTGAAGAAAATATCACCTTAAAATATAGACTAACTCAAATGGCAAAAGATGCCCAAAAAGCCAATGAGGAGAAAAATGCCTTAAAAAGACGAATTTGCCAGATGGAAAAGAAAGTTCAAAAACTTACTGAAGAGAATAATTCCTTCAAAATTAGATTGGACCAAATGGAAGACTTTATGAGAAATCAGGATACTATAAAACAGATCCAAGCAAATTGAAAAATAGAAGGCAATGTGAAATATCTCACTGGGAAAAAAACACTTACCTGAAAAACAGATCGAGGAGATATAATTTGAAAATTATTGGACTACAGGAAAGCCATGATCAAAAAAGGAGCCTAGAAATCATCCTTTAAGAAATTCTCAAGGAAAATTGCCCTGATATTCTAGAATCAGAGGGGAAAATAGAAATTGAAAGAATTCACCAATCACCTATTGAAAAACATCCCAAAAATTAAACTCCTAGGAATATTATAGCCAAATTTCAAAGTTCCCAGGTCAAGGAACAAATACTGCAAGCAGTCAGGAAAAAACAATTTGAGTATTATGGAAGCACAATCAGGATAACACAAGACCTGGCAGCTTCTACATTAAGGGATCAAAGGGCTTGGAATATGATATTCCAGAAGTCAAAGGATTAAAACCAAGTATCACCTACCCAGCAAAACTGAATACAATGCTTCAGGGGAAAATATGGTCATTCAATGAAATAGAGGATTTACAAGCATTCTTGATGAAAAAAAAACAGAGCTGAACAGAAAATTTGACTTTCAAATGCAAGAAGCAAGAAAAGCATGAGAAGGGATTAGTCAGGCCTCAGAAAGATGGCATCCTCGGAGCAAGCAGAACCGACAAGCCAGCCCGGCTCTACCCCAGAATACGAAAATGTGGTGCCTTGGAAACCCCTTATTGCCACTGCAGTCAAGTTGCTACATAATTTCCGGGTCTGCCAAAGCCCACTTTCAACCAGAAGGCCATTTCTTAAGAAGAAAGGGCTGACATATGAAGAGATTGACTTGGCTTTCCAGCAGTCAGGCATGGCTGCCGATGAGTCTCAGTCCTTGAGCCCTCCCACCCCGATGGTGCCCCTTCAGCCCCCTCACCTCATGCCTCAGCCATACAACCCTACAGATTCTAGATGTTGAGACTTTGGGGCTCTGACTATCATCATGGCAGGGATTGCCTTTGGCTTCACCAGCTCTATAAGAAGTACCTGCTCCCTCTGCTCATGGGAGGCAAGGAGGACAGGAAGCAGCTTCAGAGAATCAAGGCTAATATCTCAGAGATGAGAGGCAGCATGATGCAGACAGTGACTCAGCTACAGGCGACTTTAGCATCTGTCCAAGAAATACTGATCCAGCAGCAACAGAAAATCCAGGATCTTACCCAGGACCTGGCTGTCTCCAAGGTCATTACATCCACCAACTGGATCCTGGAGTCATAGAATATCAATGAACTCAAGTCTGAGATTAATTCCTTAAAAGGACTCCTCCTAAACCAGAGACAGTTCCCTCCCTCACCTTCTGCCCCCAAGATCCCATCCTGACAGATCTCAGTGAAGTCTTCATCTCCTTCCAACCCCACCATAGCCAACCACAACAGCAGCAGCAACATCTCCCCCATCAGCAATGAGTAGGCCTCCTCTTCATGGGTGAAGGAGAACCACAGCCCTGAGGGCTCAAAGGTCAATTATCACCTTCTGGGCCCAGAAGAGGAGGGGGAAGTGGTGATTGATGTGAAGGTCCAGGTGAGGATGGAGGTGCAGGGGGAAGAGGAGAAGAGAGAGGACAAGGAAGAGGAAGAGGAGGAGGAGGAAGAGGAGGACGTGAGCCATGTGGATGAGAAAGATTGCCTGGGGGTCCAGACGGAGGACCAGAGAGGGGGCAAAGGGCAGATCAACAAGCAGGTGGAGAAGCTTTGGAGACCTGAGGGGGCCAGCAATGAGAATGAGATAGACTAGGACTATCCACTCTTCTGTCCTCCTCCCTCCCGCCTACCCCTCTGCCTGCCCACAACACAGCCCCTTCCTCTCTCTGAAGCACCTTTCATCAGGGATGGGGGGGGCTCTCCACAGGAGTACTTTCTCTTGCAGTTGACCACGTTTAGTGTTGGCTGCCCCTGGTGCTCCATGCAGTAAGGATGGTCATCCTCTCACCCCTCCACTAGCCCTGCCTCAGCTCACTGGAGCCCTCCAAGGGGGAAGCTGAGCATATCCCCAGGGACAGAGCTATATCCTTTCCCTGGGTCCAGCCTGGGGGCCTCTGCAGATCTTCCTCAATCCTGCTGGCTTTTCTGAGCCCTTCCACCTAGTCTCATTTCTGTCCCTCATTTTACTGCCTAAATATCCCAGTACCCCCATTGCCTACATTTCATTCTTAAAACCAGTCTGGCCTTAGAGATGTGCTTGGCACAGGTGTTAGGTCGAAAGGCTCTGGAGTTACCCACTGTCCTCCACATTTGTCTTTCCCCTTGGGGGCATCTTGCCTTTAATATTGGTCATGACAACAGGTAGCTTAATTACCTGACTCCTAACTCCTCAGGTGAGAAAGAACTGCTGTTGAAATCATTCTCCATCACTTCCCATCATCCCCCAGCCCAGGCCCATCTGCTTCCTCATGATTGTTTGGTGCAGGAAGCATCTGGCTGTCTGCCCCTGGTCTCTGAGGTGGGTATCTCCATCTTCCCTTTTCTTGTTGGATGATCAGGGGGTCAGAGTGGTCAGCAGAGTCCCAGGCCCTCTGGCTGTGGGACTGTTGCCCAATAAGAGCTGGGCTGGGCCCTGCTGAGCACAGAGGGCTTTCCCAAACTGAGCTGTCCTGCTCGGCCTCTCTTTCCTCTCCCCTCGACGACTCCCCTGTTGTCCTCCTGGAGAAATGAAATGACACGGGGTTTTTGATGCCTCGTTTTTGCCATATCATGTTCTCAACTGTCCGATGGTGACACATGATACCTCCTCCCCGCCAGCCACTGCCAGCCGAGCAATTCCTGGAACATCTGAGTCTGTCCTTGTCACAAAGAAAAGCCGCACTCATTTGTGTGATCATGTATAGATTCCAGAATATAAGATATGATTGTACATAATTGTAATAAATAGGAGGTACCACTATTTAAAAAAAAGCATGAGAAGGTAAACAGGAAAAAGAAATCATAAGAAACTTATTATAGTTGAACAATTTACATTCCTACATGGAAAAACAATAATTGTACTTCATAAGACTTTTCTCAATATTAGGATAGTAGAAGTATAGTATATATATTATATATATATGATAGTATATTATAATAATATATATTATATATGATAGTATACATATATTATATGTATACATACATATATATGTATAGGAGGGTGTATATGTGTATAAAAATATATGTGAGTGTGTGCATATGTATGCACATGTATACATAGACATAAGTTGAATAGTAAGGGATGATATCTAAAAAATAAAATTAAGATGTGAGAGAGGAATTTATTGGAGGAGAAAGGGAGAGATAGATTAGGGTAAATTATCTCTTATAAAAGAGGCAAGAGAAAACTGTTACAATGAAAGGGAAGAGCAAAAAGGTGAAAGGGAATGGGACAACCTCAGTCTCATTGAATTTGGCTTAAGGAGGGAATAACATACACACTCAATTGAGTATCTTACCCTACAGAAAAGTAGAGGGAAAGGGGATAAGAGGGAAGATGATAGAAAGGAGTGCAGATTAGGGGAGAGGGTAGTTAGAAGCAAACACTTTTGAAAAGGGACAGGGTCAAAGGAGAAAATAGAATAAGTGGGGACGGGATAGGATGGAGGGAAATATAGTCAGTCTATATCACTACTATGGAAATGTTTTGCATAACTACACATGTACAACTCTATTGAATTACTTATCTTCCCAGTGGGGTGGGTAAGAAGGGAAGAAGGGAACAAATCTGGAACTCAGGTGGCCAGGTGGCTCAGCGAGTAAGAGAACCAGCCCCAGAGTCAGGATAACCTGGGATCGAATCTGGGCTCAGATACCTAGTGCCACACCCAGAAATAACTGGCCATGTAACCTTGAGCAAGTTACTTAACCCCAATTGCTTTTAAAAAAATCTGGAACTCAAAGTTTTAAAAACAAATGTTTTTTAAAAATTGTTTTTTACATGCAACTGGAAAATAAGATATACAGGCACTGGGGTATAGAAATTCATCTTGCCCTACTAGAAAGTTGGGGGGGGAGCATTGGGGAGGATATAGGAGAGAACATATTGGGGGAAGGGGTACTCAGTAGGCTTACTATTTTGGGGTGGGGTAGGGAAAGACAGGGAGAAAAATTTATAGCTCAAAGTCTTGTGGAAATGAATGTTGAAAACTAAAAATAAATGAATAAATTGGAAAAAAAAAAAGAACAAGACACATGTTTATGGAAATGGCCAATGTTGGGAACCATTTTGTTTGACTTTGTATGTTTGTTATCATAGTGTGCTTTCCCCCTTTTTTTAGTTCAGGGAATGGATGGTGCCATGAGGAAAAGAGAAAATAAATGCTTGTTAATTTTTTCATTTACAAAACCCACACATACATATATATATATATATTACACACATATACATACATACATATATTCCCTACAATTATGCCTTACTTCCCTATGGTGCTCTGTGTATTTGTAGAAGAATTGCCTCAGTTGAAAGGTGGAATGTTTTATAGCTGCAATCTTTACTATTTCTTCTTAAGCTTTCTCTGTGAGCTAATTGTGTCTGTTAAAATCAACAATCATTTATTAGGCACCAAACACTGTGCTGAATGCTAGACATACAACGAGAAGGAAAAAAAGGCAAAAATTTACCCTGCCCTCAAGAAGCTTATGAGGGATGCACATAACTAAGCATGTATAAAATACACATAAAATGAATGGAAAGTAACTATAGAAAGAAAGGTACTAGCTGTTGAGGGGAAAAAAACAGGAAAGTCATGAAATCCTTCCTGCAGAGAATAATAACTGAGCCAAGTCAAGGAATTCTATGGAGTAGAGGTTAGAAGGGAGAACACTTCAGGCATGATGGCAGCCAGTACAAAAGCACAGAGATGGGAAATGGAGAATCAGGTAGAAGGAAGTAGGCCATTTGGGGTGGATGACAGAATGAGTGGAAGAGAGTAATGTTTAAGAGATCTAGAAATAAAGGGAGGTTCATGTTGTGGAGAGCTTTAAGTGTAAAACAGAGGCATTTATTTCTATTTGATTCTAGAGGTAAAGGGGAGCCAGTGAAATGGATTAAATAAGGGAGTAGCACAGTCAGACCCCAGTAGGTCTGACTTCATAGTACAGGAAAGAAATGATGAGTCGATTAAGGGTGGGGGCTTCCTGAGTAGATAGAAGGAGAGGTGAAAGTATGGAGGGAGAAATGACAAGATTTGGCAAATGATTGAATATATACAGGAAGGAGAGAGTAAGGAGTTGGGAATGATTTGGATTGTGAATGTGAGAACTGCAGACATGCTGATATCCTCAAAAGAAATAAAGTCATTTGGAACAGGAGCATTTGCAGGGGGGAACAATAATGAGTTCTGCCAGTATATGTTAAGCTCAAAATGCCTAGGGAACATAAAATTGGAAACATCCAATACTCAGTTAATAATGTGGAACTGGAGCTCAGGAAATTTGAGAGAGAGACAGACAGACAGACAGACAGAGAGACAGACAGACAGACAGACAGAGACAGAGAGAGAGAGACAGACAGAGAGAGACAGAGACAGAGACAGAGACAGAGAGACAGAGACAGAGAGACAGAGACAGAGAGAGACAGAGACAGAGAGAGAGACAGAGAGAGACAGAGAGACAGAGACAGAGAGACAGAGACAGAGAGACAGAGACAGAGAGAGACAGAGAGGTTAGGGAATCACAGACAGGATAGAAACCATGGAAGCTGATTAGATCACAAACTGAGAGATTGAAAAAAGAAAAAAAAAGGAAATTAGGAAAGAGCCTTGTCTTATCTTGTCACTTACCAATTCTGGTGGAACATGGAAGATGACCTAGCAAAGAAGGCTAAGAAGGGGTAGTCAGAGAGGTAGAAGGAAAACCAAGAGAGAATTTCATTTTTTTTTCTAAAGAGAAAACGATCAAACAGATGTCTACTTATCAAATGCAGCACAAAGGTCAAGAAGAATGTGAATTTTAAAAAGGTCATTCTATTGGGCATTTTCAAGATCATTGGTAACTTGCAAGAAAATCTTCCTTCCCAACCTTCAGCTGAGTGTAAAGTTCCTTATATATCACTTCTGTTGTTGTGGACATCGGACAAACAGGACAGCAAAGCCAATTATAATTTGATAGGAGTGTTTATTAACCAGCTGGTGACTGCCTTCCCAATAGGGAAGGCAGCACTGAGTCTTCTGAAAGGTATACTTTTATAGAGCTAGATGTTGCTAATCAATAAAATGTGGTTCCAAGGAAGGGGTACCATTTCTAGTAAAGTCTTGGGTACCTAACAAGAACAGACTTGTATCTGGGCTAACAAGAACAGACTTGTATCTGGGGTATGTTTCTAGCAACACAGGTGAAACGTTCCCTCACTATTATGGCCTCTTAGGTGGTTTCCAGGGACCCTTCTAGCAGGTTTAGGGGGCTTTGGTGTATAATTTCTGATGGGCACTTCACTGTCACCTTAAGTATGTCAGTCAGGCAGCTAACTTTTCTAGGGCTGGGGAACCTGCAGCCTTGACCACATGTAGCCTTCTAGGTCCTCAGGTGTAGCCTTTTGGATGAGTCCATTCTTTAGAGAACAAATCGTTTTATTAAGGGGATTTGTTTTGTGAAGTTTGGATTCAATCAAAGGGCTGCACTTGAAGATCTAGAGGGCCACATGTGGCCTGAGGTCACAGGTTCCCTGTTCCTGTGCTAAACATTCAAAGAAAGACAAAAGACAGAATCTGTCCTCAGAGAACTCACAATCTAATAGAGGAGAAAACATGCAATAAATTGTGGGAAAACAAGATAAATAGGCAATAGTTGACAGAGGGAAGGGACTTAAATTAAGAGGGATTGGAAAAGGCTTTCTGTAGATGGTGGGATTTTAGCTGGGACTTGAAAGAAGCCTGGAAGGCAAGGAAACAGCGATGAAAAGTGAGAACATCCCAGGCATTGGGGAAAACCAATGATAATGCCCAGAGTTGGTAAAAGGAGTGCTGTGGGACAGAAGCAGCCAGGAGGCCAGTGCCACTGGATGGAAGAGTCCTTGGTAGGGAGTAAGATGTAAAAAGATTGGAAAGTTGGGAGGGAGCTAAGTTCTGAAGGGCTTTAAATACCAAAAAAGCATATTTTATTTGTTCCTGGGAGCAACAGGAAGCCACTGAAGTTTCTTGTGATATGGAGACCTGAGTTCTAGGGAAGATCAATTTGAAAGTTGAATGAGAGATGGACTGGAGTGGGGAGATACTAGAGGCAGGTAGGCTAACGAGTAGATGAGTGCAACAGTCCAGTTGTGAGGTGATGAGGGTCTTCATCAGAATGGTTATAGTGTCAGAGAAGAGGAGACATAAATGAGAGCTATTATGAAGGTGACTGGTTGGCTGTTATCCTTCATTCTTGAAGAGGATCAAAATGACATCACTATGTTAGAGTCAAGTTACAGTGTGTCCTACTGTGACTGATCAGGCTGATAGAAGCTAAGAATGCTCCACCACAGCTTGGGCATAAAGAAAGAGTCCAAGGGAGCAATTGGAGTGGATTTTCTAAATCTGCACATCTCATATTTTTTTTTGAGCTATTTCAATTCTGCCTTTTTTCCATAGAGCAGAGCACCTTCTTTGATGAAGGCACGCCATGTTGAGCAGTCCTCTGCCATTGTCTCCTATGTCACACAATCAGTTCCAAAGTTTTTCAGAGAGATCTATAGAGTGCCTTGTATCACATCTTCTAACCAGTATTAAGTTAAAAATGAGAAGATTTGACCACAGATAGGAAGGGGTAGAGGGAGAAAGTGAGGAGTTGAAGGAGCTCCCTAGGTTGTGAGTCTGGGTGACTGGAATAATGGTGGTACACTTGCCAGTAATAGGGAAGTGAGGGAGAATGGAGTGTTTAGGGAGAAAGATCATGATCATTTTTGGACATGTTGAGTTTAAGGGTTATAAAGGTCATTCAATTGGAGAGTCCCTGGCTTTCCCATCCACTGTCCTAATGCAGTCATTGAACGGCATGCTGAGATCTCTTCCAGTTCCAAATAAAATAATAGCTCACATTAATAAAGCCCTGAAAGGTTTACAAAGCCCTTTGCAAGTTTTATTTCATTTGATCCTCACAACGGCCCTGGATCCTAACTATTATTATTACCCCAACTTTGCTGTTGAGGAAATTATGAGAGAGATTAATTGATTTACACAGGATCACAAAGAGAGTGAATGTTTGAGGTTGGATTGGAACTCGACCTTTCTTGACTCCCAGTCAAGCTCTACCCACTCTGTCACCTCACAACCACTGACCCTCTGAAGCCTGTTCTAATTAGCCCCACCCAGCTCCATTTATTCAATGTCCCTTCAATATATCTAACTTGATTTATATTGCATTCATTTGCCAGTTTTTGTTGCTATTTTATAAACATTCCAATCATTTTCACATTAGTGTATCCTACCTTTTAGGCTTTATCATAAGCCCTACTCCTACCAAGGAGTTTACAACACAGTTTACCACTGGGTCTTGAGAGAGAGAGAGAGAGAGAGAGAGAGAGAGGCATTACACAAAACACTCAAGAAACAAACTTGTAGAATTTCCAATGCAATTTATTGCAGACAACACAAGAAAATGGAGAGTTTGAGAACTCTAGGAAAGGCAACCAACCAGCTTACACTTTATACAAAAAGGAAAACAAAAAAAACCAAGACAGAATTTGTTGTTATAACATGGAGACACACTACCAATGAGTGCTAGACTGAAATGACTCTCTTTCTACTTGGCTTGTGGAAAAACTTTGAAATGTAGAGTGGGCAAAGATGATGGGTGGAGTTTTTAGGCTGCAGCCTCATGATTGACCAAGGGAAGTGTTCTTTCACACCCAGAACTGGCTTCACCATTGGAGACACAGGAAGAGGGCAAGCCAGATGATAAAGGCTGAGATAGAGAAGAGCTAGCAGGATCATCAGTGACCCTCCCAACACACCCACAGAGAAGAGGTGCCCACTGGTTGGATAACTAACAAAAAGCTCTAGGAATCAAGGTCAGAGAAAGGAATTAGAGGGGTTTAGGAAAAGACAAACTCAAGACAAGTTGGAGTCTTTGACTTCAAGATTTGGCTGACGATGAACACAGATGATGAGCTATTTGGTGGATCTAAAAGGGAGTGGCTAGCAGGGTAGGGAGCTCTGGTTTTAATTGGTGACTGTAGTATAACTGGTAGATATAAATTTTGAACTAGAGCTGCTACTGGAGCCCTTGACACCCCCAGAGCCACCACTGCTGCTTCCTCCTCCTCCAGAGCTGGAGCCTCTGCCTCCTCCAGAGCCATAGCCTCCTCCTCCAGAGCTGGAGCCTCTGCCTCCTCCAGAGCCATAACTGCCTCCTCCAGAGCCAGAGCCCCGGCCTCCTCCAGAGCCATAGCTGCCTCCTCCAGAGCCAGAGCCCCGGCCTCCTCCAGAGCTGTAGCCACCGCCTCCACCTCCACCTCCAGAGCCGTAGCTGCCACCACCTCCGAACCTTCCTCCTCCTCCAGACACAGAGACATGGCTGGTGCTCACAGCTGTGGGAGATATTTCTGCTGTTAGGCTGGGCACCACCCAGCACTGGATGAAGTTCCCCCCATCCCAAGAAGGCACTCCAGAGCCCAAAGATCGATTCTTGATACTTACACACACTCACGTTCGGAACACACTCTCCAGATACCCTAAAAGGAGGATACAAAGATGGTTCCTATGACTCACCTCAACCACCCCATTCTCCATCCCATACTTGACACCACTGACCCTTCCTGTAAGCTGCTCCCTTCCCCATCACTCAACCTAAATCTGTCTCTCATGACCTTGCAAATCATGGAACAATTCCCAGATATCATTATAACAGTTTGAATTTCCAGTATCCCTTGGCACCAAAAGCTCTTCTTTCAATAAGTCTGTGAAACAGATCCCTAATACTTTAAGACAACTGGATTTGGGGCATATTACAAAGAAAGGAGGAGAGTGGGATGAGTTTGGAGTCAAAGAACCTCACTTCCAATACTTTTGGAAATACTAACAATTCCAATACCAAAATCAGTGCTTCTATGGCCTGGATGCATGTACTTGCTCTGCAGCTGACTAGCTGTGGGAGCTTGGGGAAGACACTTAATGCCTTTAGCCCCCAGGGGCCTCATCCACAAAACCACAAGGAGATACTCCATGATCTCTGAGTTCCCTTTCATCTCTAGAACCTGGGTCATTCTAACCAGGGCTATAGAAGGACTAGTCCTTCTCTAGGGAGCGCTA
>NW_027186085.1:0-12797 GCF_028583685.1 Petaurus breviceps papuanus | reverse complement strand
GGTGTTAGGCTCACAGTTTATATACCGTTGGTAGAGTGGGTGTTTCTGAGAGTAGCGATCAACTCTGATTGATTAACAATTAATGAGAAAATGAATATTATAATAAGGGTCTCCTTTTAATGAGGGTCTTGGGGATACAAGAATTGGATCACTAGTATTGGACAAAGAAGCATCACTTTCCATACTGCCTGTCTGACGAAAGGAAAAACCAACATTTTCCTCGACCTGTCTGTGTAAACATAAGGAACAGGAATCCATCTATTAGGCTAAACTTAGAATTTCTTTTTCTGTCTTTGAGAAAGGTTTCCCATACTGGTTGATCTCTGGGTGAGGAAGTAGAAAAGAGGAAAAACCTTCTGCCTGATTCAATAATAATCATTTCTCTCACTATACCACTTTAAGATTTGCAAAGTGCTATAGCATGTTATCTGCTTTGATCCTCGCAGCAACTGGGGGATAGCTTCTATTATTATCACCATTTTACAGATGGGAAAACTAAGGCTAAGAATCTTGCTAAGTATCACATGATTAGTAAGCATTGAAGGCAAAATTTGAACACAGGTCTTCCTGCCTCCATGCCCAGTGCTCCATACTCCACACCACAGACCTGTTGGGCCTCTTTTGACTTCCTTTTCTAGTTGAGAAGACAGACCGACAAGCAGCAGAGCAGATCTGCATTCTCGAGGGGTGCCTTTCTCTGAATTTGCCCATCCTTCCCACTAGGAAATGGAAATGCATGCCTTGGGACCAAGGCATATGGAAGGGGCATATGTTTGCAGCAGTGAAATAAGAAAATCTAGGATTCAAACCCAAGTCTCCTGTCTCCAAAACTCTAAGGTTCTTTTGGCTTTGTCATACTGTGTCTCAGTTTCCCCATCTTTAAAAGGAGGTATCCGGATTTTAAAATTCTATAAAATCTAAATGTTAATTACTTTCCAATGTTGTCTCATTTTTGCTGGTGTCATAATTCTTTTTGATGTTTTCTTTCAGACTATTTATCCTTATTCCTTCTTTCAACTGACAGCTGGTTCTCCCTCCCCTGATCCCTGGGTCACTAACTTCGTGCTCCAGATGAGATTTTTTTCTGCAACCCAGCAGGTGTACACTCAAGAGTTTCTCATGGCAAGTGGGAACAAATATTAAGAACATAAAAAACAGCAAGAGGAAAGGAAATATAGGTTGGGAGAAATTTCTCAAGAAGGGAAAGACATTTGTTACAGGACAGGCTGTTCCCCAGCCCTGGAAGGCTCTCCCTCCTTACTTCTACCCTAAGAATCCCCACTGCTTTCCAAAACAACTCAAGCACCCCATTCTTTGAGTAGTCTTTCCTGGTTTTCCTATTTGTTAATTGCTTCTCTGTTTCCTGAAATTGTCATGCACATATTTAGTAATTTACATCCAGGTTCTTAACCTGATATGTAGTAGACTAGTTTAAAAAAATATATTTTGATAAATGTATTTCAATCTAATTGGCTTTTTTGTTATCCTACATATTTTATGTATTTAAAAACACCATTCTGAGAAGGCATCTAATAGGTCATAGTGCATAGTAGGTGCTTCATAAATATTTGTTGATCTAGTCATTCTAAGATTTTATTTTCAACATTTTCTTTGTTATTATGGATTTAAAAAAATCTCAAGAAACCTGAATGTTTCAATGTACAAAGGACAGCAGTACCACTTTGACCCAGCAATAACACTACTTGGTTTATTTCTGAAGATAATTAGGGAAAAAGGAAAAGATCTTATATGTTCTGAAATGTTTCTAGCAGCTCTCTTTGTGGTGGCAAAGAACTGGAAATTGCAGGGATGCCCATCAACTGGGGAATGGCTAAACAAATTGTGGTATATGATTTTGATGAAATACTACTGGGCTATAAGAAATGATTAGCTCAGTGTACAAAGAACAAAGATGAGGATTGTATGTGGACCTGAACAGTCTATGAATCCCTTCTCAGGATGGTGTTTTTAAATGCATAAAATAAAATTGCATGTGAAAATGTGAACTACTGTTATGTGCAGTTTCTTTCTTTTTGGAGGGGGGAAGGCAGGGCAATTGGGGTTAAGTGACTTGCTCAAGGTCACACAGCTAGTAAGTGTGTCAAGTGTCTGAGGCCAGATTTGAACTCAGGTCCTCCTGACTCCAGGAATGGTGCTCTATTCACTATACCACCTAGTGGCCCTAGAAGTTTTCTTTTTAAATTTTATAAATTTAATATGGTAGTAACAAAATTGCCCTCCTTATCTGTACCTACTTCTGAAGTTCTCAGGTGAATTTTATTAAATTAGTAATTGGTCATTCATTAAATGAGTAATTAGTCAAGTAATTTATTTATTATCAACATATTTAAGTCCAGATACAATCTGGAGATATTTTAAAAGAAATCCAAACATCAAGGCAGAAAGGTAAGTCACCTTTTCCCCACTTTACCTCAGCTATTTTATCTTTATCTTGTTCAACATAGCATGATTTTCTCTTCCAGGATTAAGTAGGAAATCTTTCATTCCTAGTGAAACTTTGTTTGTTTAAACATCTGAAGCCTTCTGCTTTTCAGCATCACTTCTCAGCCCTGTTGGTGCTTCTAAAGTATTAAAACACACTAAGTCCTGTGCCCATTTGCTACCTCCCAGTGATCACTTAAAATCTTTTTGCCTGTTGTCCCCCTTAGCTGACTGGTCGATGGCCTGGCATCCTCCCACTGCTGGCCAGCATTTAGCTCTTTCTAAGTGGCTAGTCTCACTACTGTGAAATCCTGCTTTCCTATGCACCAACTTTTATTTCATCTAAAAACCATAGCTAGGTATTCTGGGGAAGAGAGTGGCAGCTACTTAGGACAGTCTGGCTGTGGGTGCAGTCCTTCTGGGAGAGGGGGTGGCCTGTTCCTTAGACAGTCTGGCATATATTCAGAAGGGGGATGAAATAGAGAAAACATAACCCTGGGACAGTGGCCCAGGGATTGAACCCTGAGTGTGTAGGAAGGCATTGCCTGAGGCTAGGCAAGGGATACCAGTGGAGAACATAGAAGTGCTGAAGTTCTATAGGGAGGAATTATACATGTGGATGTTGGTACCCTTGGGAAAAGCCTCAGTTGGCCTGCCCTGGCTCATTTTTCTTCTCAAAAACAGAAAAGCTGTGACTGCTTCTCTCCCCCTTCTCCTCCCCATTGCCCCCCAGGCAGGAGATGTTTCCCTTGGCAACCAAGTCATTCCTTGGCTTGTCTCAACTGATGTGCTTTTGGAACACCTGCTATTTAGCATGGACTAGGTAAAGGTTATTCTTTAATTAATTAGCAACTTTTCATCAGTGCTTGCTTTATAACTCTTTTTTTTCCCCTGGACTTCTTAAGAGAACCAAACTCTTTCTTTCTGAACATTTTAGACATGTTTGAGTGGAACCAATGAGGTTTTAAACTGTTGTATGATTGGCCTTCTCTCAACCCCAAACATCTTTAGCTGATAATCAGCTCAGGTGGGAGCTAAGGGAGAGGAAAACCATGGAATACCAGGGGCAGCATGGTGGATGGATAATGCTAGGCTAATTAGGAGACAGTAGGTAGGTGGCACAGTGGATAGAGAGCCTGGCTTGAAGACAGGAAGACTTATCTTCCTGAGTTCAAATCTTGCCTCAGATATTAGCTTGTGACCCTGGGCAAGTTACAAACTGGTTTGCCTCAGTTTCTTCATCTGTAAAATGGGGGTTGAGAACAATTTGTCCAAATAGCCATGAAGGCAGCTGAAACAGGTGCTGTGGAACACTTAGAGCTTGGTCAGACATTGAAAATGCCATGGTTGTCCACTGCATCATGGACTATCAGCAGTCGTCCTGACTTTTATCTTGCCATTCACTTTGGTGAATCTGGAAGATTTTGTTCAGTTGTGTCCAACTCTGTGACCCCATTTGGAGTTTTCTTGACAAAGATACTGGAGTAGTTTGCCACTTCCTTCTTCAGCTCATTTTGTAGACGAGGAAATTGAGGCAAGCAGAATTAAGTGACTTGCCCAGGATCACACAGCTATTAAATGTATGAGGCTTGGATTTGAACACAGGTCTTTCTGACTCCAGGCCTGCATTCTATCTATAACTCCAGCTAGCTTCCTCACAGGTTACTACAATCCCTCATAATTAAGGGAAGGAAGTGGGAGTCATCATGGTAGAGTGGAGAATCTGCTGGAGGAGTCTGAGGACATAAATGCAATAGTAGCTCTTCTGTTTTCTACCTGCGTGACTTTGAGCCAGGCACTTTACTTGTCTAGGCATTCTGTTTCTTCATCTGTATAATGAGGGGGTTGGATGAGATGATCTCTGAGATAACTTCAAGCTATAAATCTATGAACCTATAAACTTTACGTGACAACGAACATTCATTGAATCAATTGATCATCCAGGTAGTTATTTACAGTGCTGGAACTGTCCTCGGTGCTGGAGGCACACAACAAAGAATGAGACCTACTCTCATTAAAGTTACATACTAATGGGAGAGACAAGTGTGTATGTGTGTACATGTATGTGTACATGCATGCACACAAACATATAATATAATTTTATTCACTTTAGAATAAAATGCAAATATACACAAAGTAGTTAAGTTCAAGGTAGTTTAGGAGGGAGGGCACTGGCAGTTGGGGGAATCAAGACTTCATGCAGAAAATGACTGAACTGCATATTACAGGAAAAGAAGGACTCCATTAGATAGAAGTAAGGATGGAGTACATTCCAGGCATGAAGGAGGGAAAAGTCATGGAGACAGGAGAAAGAATGTCATGGGTGAGGAGCAAAGAGAAGGCCCATTTGACCGGATCATAGAGAGTAGGAAGAGTAGTAAAGTCCAGTGAGCCTGGAAAGATAGGTCATGGATAGATTATATAGGGCTTTATGAGCTAAACAGAGTTTATATTTCATCCTAGGGATAATAGGAAGCCATGGGAGGTGGTTGAGTAGGGGAGTCACCTGATCAAATCTGCATTTAAGGAAAATTACTTAAATAACAGTGTTTTGAATAGACTAGAGTAGTGAGAGACTGGAGGAATAGACACTAAGAGTGGCCAAGTGACTTGCTTCTCTTGAAAGAGGTGAGATGTTGGCATAGATGGGCACACTGTGCAACATTTTATGATGAGAGATAGAAAACTAAATCAGAATTGAAGGAGAGAGCCTGATATTGACTGGAGATCAGCTTTCTATAGAAGATAATATGTGAGTTTGATTTGAAAGGATCACTAAGGATTCAGTGAGTGAAAGAGAAAGAGGGCATTGCAGGCATTAGACAGTGTGTAGGTGAAAAGAGTGCTAAATGTTACTTCAGGCCAGACTTAGGTTCAAATCCTAGTTTCAACAGTGTGAAGTCAGGCAATTTGTGAATTTAGTCCCCTTGAACCTTAGTTTCTCCATCTCTAAAACAGAAATGATAATACTTACATTATTTGTTATCCAGAGCTATAAAGAAAGTGTTTCACAAATGTAAAAGCTCTATAAACACGTGATTTGCCACAATAGGTAATGGCATGAATGATAGCAGAGAGGCAGGAGAGTGTGATAAGGGAGTGACATGAGATCAGCCTGGGAAGGTAAAGTGCCAGCCTCTGGAAGGCCTTGAATGTCAGGCAAAGGTGACTGAACTTTACTCAGAAAGCATAAGGGAGCCATTGGATATCTTTCAGCAGAGGAGTGCTGTGAACAAATCTAGTCCTAAGAAAAACAATTATGGAAGAGATAAGAACAATGGGGCTGGAGGGGAGAGAAGAGCTGGAGGGGAAAGACCTATTAGTAAATATCTCAGTCCATTACAACCGATTTGAGACTTAGAAGCTTTCAATAAAAGAAGCCTTTATTCTGGTCCTGCTTTAATTCCCACAAGGCTTGAAGACACCAAAGGGCATGAGAGACATAGAGGAGTCTGGGGTAAAGGCTACATTTGGGCTGCAATCACCAGAAAGGGAAGGATAATAATAACCCTGGGTCTCAGTTTTAACGATTAAAAAGGTTTAAGAGACATAGTTTCTGGGTAATTTAATAATTTTGTTAATAAGGCTAGAACTTTATTTAATAAAAGGATGGTCATTTGTCTGCCTCTGTTAGATCAAAGACAATCATGGCAATGGGCTCACAGTTCCATATACCTTTCAAAGAGTAGGTGTTCCTAAGGTGGCGGCAGTGGCAATCAACACTGCTTGGGGAACACAATGGAAGGTGAACTATATTAAAATGAAGGACTGAGAGTGACATCATGTCACCCTTGGATAGATAAACTACCTCCATACTCACACCACCCCCAGTCTTGAGCTATTTAGACAAAAGGCTCTGTCTCCACCCAAGCTTGATTTGAATGGAATTCACCTAAGATTAGAGATTCCTTGTAGGGTTTGTTTGGGTCTGATAGAGGAAAAGTTTAACTTAACCTTCAGAGACCGAGGTCTTGAAAATAGAAAAGAAAGAGGGAACTCTGAATCTCCCAGAATCATGAGTTACTAATAATAATTTCTCTCACTGGAAGGCTACTGCTCAGCCTTGGATTCAATCTTTAGGCCATAGCAAAAAGGGGAGGTTGAATGGATTTGATCATGGTACATCCAGGTAACTCTGTATACTGAATACATTGGATCATAGGACTGTAGACTCAGAACGGGAAGGTACCCTGTCTAGTACAGATTAATTTTACAGATGAAGAAAGTGAGGCCTAGAGAGTTTAACTAACTTGCCTAAGGTGATCTGGGAGTAAGTGGTAAAGATGGAATTTTAACCCAGGTCTTCTGCTACAAAGCCTGATTCTCAAGATTCCACCTTCTCTACTAGGGTAGTTCCTCAGTACAGATAAAGATGGTGGGTGTTTGAGGGAAGAGCAGGATCATGTGATCGATTGGTTGGTTATCCATCTCTGATGTCACAGACAGAGATGCCAGGGATTGGTTTGCAAGTCTTGTTGGAATGTTATTTCTTGACTACAAGATTCCAGATAGGAAAGATTTAAATAAAAGACAGGGTGGGGTGTCAGAATTGAGGAAGTGGCATATCCAGAGACAAGGAAGTCTGTTGGGTACATGAGCCTTATAGAGCTCAAAGAGTCCCCCCAAACCAGAGTTTTTCTAGGCTGTCATATGTTTTAGTAGTCTATGGTGGGTCTGGAAAGCAGAAGGAAAGTCTGGACTGGAGATACGGATTTGAGAGTCCCCCCACAGAGGTGGTAATTAAAGCCTTGTATGCAGATAAGATCACAAAGAGAGAATGTAGAGAGAAGAGGAGAGAGCCTAGGTTAGGGCTTTGTCGCAGGGAGCCAGTATCCAGAAGATATGTACTTCCTACCTTTGGAGGTCAAGAGACCACTGTGCCTCAACTTTGTGGTTTTCTACAGTATGTGACTCATAAAAGGTTGGGGAAGAAGGGCTATAGGAGACAGAATAGGGCTGCAGGCCAGTGGAGGGTGGGGACAAGGAGACAAACCTCTTTCCTGGAATTGTAGCTCCTGGTTAACTGGAGCTGGGCTAGGTGAACTAGAATTGTGGGTCATTTTTCCCTCTCACTCTCTGGCCCACATCTGATTGTCCACTAGGCTACTGACACTGCCCTCTCCATTCCAACTGTTTTTTAACCAAGGTGAAAAAATTTCTACTTATGCTCCTAGACCCAGGACAAAACCTTGTTTGAGAATGTTCTTAAATGCACAAAGCACAATATTGTAATTGCAAAGCCAAGTGTTACAACAAAGGAAAAGGTCATTACCAGCTAGATGGATGAGAGAAGGCTTTCTGGAAGATATTAAATTTTGACTTGAGCTTTAAAAGCCTTAGGGGTAGGGACCAGACCTGTAAAGTCATTGGTACTGGGAACTCCCAGGTGAGGAAACTCCCTCCACTCATGCATGTAGCCACTTTCTCCTCAAAGTATAGCCTTAGAAACTTGCCATAGCACTGCAAGGTTAAGAGACTTGCCCAGGGTCACAGCCAGTATGTATAGAGGCAGAACTTGAACCCAAGTCTTCATATGCCTGCAATGCTTTCCCTTATAATTTCTTCCCCCTGGCTTCCTTCAAGTCCCACTTAAAACCCCACAAGAAGCCTTCCCCGATTCCCCTTAATTCTAATGTCTTCCTTTGTTCATTACCTCCAATTTATCTTGTATAGATATTTGTATATGGTTATTTGCATATAAGGCCACTAGATGGCTCCATAGTGCACAGAATGCTGTTCACATCCAGCCTCAGACACTTAATAGTTGTGTGGTCTTGGGCAAGTCACTTCACCCTGTTTGCCTCAGTTTCCTCATATGTAAAATGAGCTGGAAAGGAAAGCGCAAACCACTCCAGCATCTTTGTTGAGAAAACCCCAAAGAGTTGGACATGACTGAAAACAATTGAACAACAATTTGCACGGGCTGTCTCCCATTAGACTGTGAGCTTTTTGAGAAGGCATAGTTTTGCCTTTCTTTGTATGTTCAGAATTAAGTATAGCTCATGGCATGTAGGGGGTATTAATAAATGGTTATTGACTGACCGACTGATCATTTCTTATTCCCATTCATTGATATATATCATGGCTCTCAAAGACATTGTCTGATTAATTTTTATTTTTCAAGTGGATGGAAACATCTTGCAGGTATTCATAGGTGCCATTCATATTCAATATTAGTTGTTCAGCATCTTTAGGTAAATTTGTGTGTGTTTTAATGCGATCTTTCAGTTCCCTTTATTGGGCTTCCTGATTCTGCTCTCAACAACATGGTGGGGTTCTCATTTTCTCATGTAGATGACTTATTAGTTACAGTAGGGTCCCAGGTCTTTGGGATGAGCTTACACAGAGCAGGGTCCATGGATAGTAATACCTAAAGAAACCCACCCTGGGCTTTGCCTTTATCTCTTTTACATGCACACATCATCTCAAGCACTGTCAGGGAATGGGCCATTACAGGGGAGATGTTTATGTTTGCCAAGCTTGAAACTTATCTCCTTTCCCAAGGCTTTCACAGAGGCATGGAGCTAAGAGTTGGACAGAACCTTAGGAGAATACTGGGCTAGGACTCTGCTTTGAGACAAGTAAAGTATCATCTCCATTTTACAGATGAAACAACTGAGTCCCTCAGAGGTGAAGAGATTTGCCTAAAATTGCATAGGAAATTTGTAGCAATGGAGGTACTGCAAGTTCGGTTTCATGGTTACTACTCCAAGGTTTTGACTATTATAAAATATTATCAGCCAAAGAAAAGGAGGAAGGAAAAAGGAAGCAAATAAGAAAGAAGGAAAGGCAGAAAGGAGGGAAAGAAAGAAAGAAAAGAAGGAAGGGGAAAAGGAAAGAGAGGAGGGAGGAAGAGAGGAAAAGAGAAAAAAGAAGAGAAGAGAAAGAAAAAGAAAAAAGAGAAAGGATGTAAGTAAAGAATAAAGGAAGAAAGGTAGGAAATAAGGAGTTGAGTCCTGGCATATATTACACAATAAAATAATAATAGTTGACATTTATATAGCACTTTAAATTTTTCAAAGTAATTTACATATATTATCTCATTTAATCCTAATAGCCTTAAATGCTACATGCAGGTTCTTAGAACCATTTTAGGCCCTGATTCTATTACTTACAAGACTCAATTTACCCCTGAATATACACACATACATACACACACAAACATACATGCCCATGCATGCAAGATATACATACATACACATATACACATATGCATGGATACACATACATGCATTGATATGGTGGTAGTTAAAAAAAAAGGTTCAATTTCTTTACCCTAGAAATGCAAGGCCAATAATAGGTAAGGAGCCAAACCCTATTCCTCTACTCAACCATCTACTCTAATATTCCAGTGATCCATGACCCCATTGGTTTAAATGTTCCCTTTGATGATGGAATGCCTTGACTCCAATTATCCTGTATGTATTTCATTTACGCATGGTTGTTTTGTTATTCTGGGCCAAGCTTCCAGGAACAGGCAGGTGATAGTCTCACTCGACTCTGCCCTCACCAGACCTTGCCTTATGTACTATGTTCAGCTCCAGGTACCAATTGATCAATACCTTCTTGGATTCTGATCCTTCACCATTCTGATTGCCCTTCTCTGGACTCTTTCTAGCTTATCAATATCCTTCCTAAACTGTGGTCCTTAGAAGTCAAGCCAAACCAGGAACAATGGATGGAAGTTGTCAAGGGTTAAATTAAAGTTTGATGTCAAGTGAAATTTCCTACCAATGAGAGCCTTCCACAAGTGGAATGAGCTCCCTTGAAAAATGGTGTGTTCCTCCTCCTTGGAGGTCTTCAAGCAGAGGCAGAAGACCGCGTGTCAAGGATGGTACAGTGGAGGCCCCATTCACGTATCATTTGTCCTCAATGGCCAAAGTCCCTTCAGTTCTCAGATGATGTGGTTTTGTGATGGTGGCAAAGCTTGCAGTAGCTTGTGACCACCTCAAGAACAGGGGCTGGCTTTGGTCTTTATTTGTAACTCTAGTACTTAGCACAGCAGATGACACAATCTGGGTGCTTGGAAATTGCTTGTTGACTCTGAACCATTGATAACTACTCTTTGAGTCCTGCCATCCAACCGGGCATGAACATATCTGATTGTATTATCATGTAACCCATATCACTCCATCTTCTCCACAAGACCATGATGAGATACTTTATCCAAAGCTTTGTTAAAATCTGTACTTTATCCAAAGCTTTGCTAAAATCTAGATAAGCCCTATTTATAGCATTCCCCTCATCTACTGTTAGTAATTCTGTCAAAAGAGGAAATGAGGGGCGGCTAGGTGGTGCAGGGAGTAAGAGTGCTGGCCCCGCCCTGGAGCAGTTCTGGCCTTAGATACTTAACACCCACACACACACACACCCACACACACACCCACACACACACACACACACACACACACACACACACACAAAACTGGCCAAATAACCTTGGGCAAGTTACTTAATCCCAATTGCTAATAATAAAAAAAATGAAAGAGGAAATGAGATTAGTCTGGCTCTTTGTCATTGTTGCTTTCTCATGGTTGGTCAACCACCTCTTTAATAATCTCTTCTAGAATTTTCCCAGGCATTGAAGTCAAGTTCACTGGCCTACCCTTTTTTTCTATCTGTTGTTCAGTCTTGTCATGACCCCATTTGGGATTTTCTTGTCAGAGATATTGGACTGGCTTGCCATTCCTTCTTTAGTTCATTTTATAGATGAGGAAACAGAGGCAAATAAGGAGAAGTGACTTGCCCAGGGTCACACAGCTAGTATAAATCTTAGGCCAGATTTGAACTCACAAAGATGAGTCTTCTTAACTTCCAGGTGTGGCAGCATCCACAGCACCACCTAGCTGTCCCATGATAGACAATGTTAATTTGTAGTTTCCTAAGTCAATAGGTGTCCCCAGGGATCTTTATGTAAGGTTTAGTTGCCCCCATTTCTATTTGAGTTTGAGACCACTGATCTATCCCATTCCAGTGCTAGCTCAGGTTACAAACCTACTGTTCAATCTTGGGAAGAGAATCCACAGTTGGTTATAGGTTTTTTTTTTTTTGAGGGGGGAAGGTAAGGCAATTGGGGTTAAGTGACTTGCCCAAGGTCACATAGCTAGTAAGTGTGTCAAGTGTCTGAGGTCAGATTTGAACTCAGGTCCTCCAGTCTCCAGGGTCAGTGCTCTATTCACTGTGCCACCTAGCCACCCCTGGCTATAGATTTTAAAGGAACATTTATACATGACCTCCAGAGAGCAATTCTAGTCCCTCTCTTGTCCCCATATACTTTCAGCACAGCAGGAGAGGGACCCAGGCACTTTTGCTGCTTCTTAATCAGCCTTGTGTTCTCCCCAACACAGCAAAGAGATGCCAAAAGATGGATTGCCTTCAGGAAATTTCTTTGTTGTTGTTGTTGAATTATTTCAGTTGTAGTAATGCTTTATAACTGCATTTGGGGTTTGTAATGTAATGCCAAAAGAAGGCAACTTCCCAGGTTCAAAATACCAACATAGGTGCTCTCTATTTTATTCAGTGACAAACCCAGAACAGAGAAGATCAAAACATGACATCATTCCAAATACAGCATTTACTAAGCTGTGATTAAATAATCTCCAAGTACTACCCCACCCCAGGACCTTCCAATCATTCAATCAATTACAAAGTCCCTGTTCTAAATACTTCTCCACCCCTAGGCTATACCTTAATTAAGTCCACCACAAAGCCCCTCTTCTCAAATGGAGATTAGTTTCCAAACATAGGTAAAGTACCTTCATTTGTCAATCACAGAGCACAATAAGGTCAAAAGTTCCCCACCCCTGGATCACAATTGAATCTACCCCAGAGTTACATCAAGTTTAAACACAGCACCTAATACCCAAATGGAGGTCTTTTCTTCATCTTGACCTGAGGCAAGTTCTCAGCAATCTTAGTTCCTGGGGAGACAAGGCTTAGCAAGGCCATAAGATACATTGCCAGTCCCTTCATGAATTTATCCTCTGTCTGTAGAACAGTCCTAGAACCCCTGAACACATTAGCAAAGCCCTCTCCCAGGATTTCTGTAAACATACAACAAGAAAATCCTTCTTCAGGGCTTCTGAACCAACAGAAAGGCTCCCAGACCCCTGCAACAACAGCACTGTCCCTCACCACTGGACAGCATTCATTCTGTCTGCAGGACAGTCTCCAGACCCCTGCAACAACAGTACTGTCCCTCACCAGTGGACAGTATTCACTCTCTGTCTGCAGGACAGTCTCAGGGCTTTTTAGCGAACAGCCAGGTTCCAGGACTTCTTCAACAAAAGGACTGTCTTTCACCAGTGCACAAATCTGGCAAAACAACATCAAAACAGACAGACAAAGTACCAGCA
>NW_027186084.1:0-23032 GCF_028583685.1 Petaurus breviceps papuanus | reverse complement strand
TCTGGATATATGTTACTCTGAAAATAAAAACTATATACTTCTTTCCTTGTAATAAGAATTCTTTGAGTCCCAGCAGTTTGACCTGCCTCACATTCATCTGGTGTTTGTTCAGTTGCATCAGACTCTTCATGAACCCATTTAAGGTTTACTTGGCAAAGATTCTGGAGAGGTTTGCCATTTCCTTCTCTACCTCATTTTACAGATAAGGAAATTGAGGCAGAGGGTTAAGTGACTTGCCCAGGGTCATACAGCTGGTAAGTGTCTGAGACTAGATTTGAACTGGAGTTTTCCTGATTCCAGTCCCTGGCACTCTATACACTGTACCACTTAGATGAATCTACATATCTCTATCCATCTATCTATGATCTATTTATCAGTGTGTCTTTTGATTGATACACACATATAGTAATTTGTTAACTTTGTTTAGTATATATGTATGTATATATACAGAGAAACATATGTGTGTATATGTATACACATATGCATACTTGCCTTTCTCATTAGAATATAAACTCATTGTAAAGAGGGATTATTTTATTCTTTGGGCTCATATCCCCAGGATGTAGAACAATGCCTAACACATACTTGAAACTTAATAAATAAATAATTTAATAACTAATTCAGTGATACATAGTGAATATTCATTATTTATGATTGTAATATTTAATCTAATTATATCTAATAATTTAATAACTTAATGATAAATAATTTAATACATAAGCATTTATTGATTAATTATCTCCATGTTCTCCCTTTTCCAAATGAAGAAATAGGTTTAAAGAAGGGATATTGCTTGAACAGTGGGGTCACAGGATTACAGATAAAGTAATCCTCCAGGTCTTTGGATTCCAGTGTTTTTTTCAACCTCCCTGCCTCTGCTTGGCTTGCTCAGACAGTGGAATGATTAGAACCCCTCCAGCCTGCTCTGAGTATTCACAACACAAGGCATCTGCATTTTAAGCCTTTTTATTCTGTCATTCTATCAGACAGACACAGAAATTCTGTCTGCATGTGTCATTTTGAGAGGGGAAAAGTAGACCTACTTAGTCCTTACTTGGTATATTATTAATATGCTGATTAAGCATAGTACAACTTATCATTAACTGCAATTCACTTAAATTATAGAAGCCCAGATGGGAGGGAGTAGGGATAGTGGGATAACAAAAAGAAAAAAAACACTCTGATATATGCTATTATTGGATAATAATGGACAATATCCTTATGATTCAATATAGTTCTCCCTCAGCTATGCTAAAACTTTGTTAGTTAAAAAAAAGAGAAAGAAAATAATAGCAATAACTTAAATTAGCCAGACTTGCATTGCCTGTTGTTTGTCTTTTTTTTAATGAAACAAACCAGAAAAAGAATCACTGTTGCTTTGAGTTATGCAAAAGTGTTAATAAACTGATTTTGACATTAAAGTTTGTCTTTTTGAAGACTATCTCTGAATATATCCTGTGTTCTTGTAATGCTGAGTACTCAATGATAAACTTCTTTCAAAAAAATAAAATCATACACAAACTATTAAAATGTTATAATAAATTGCATTGCAAATACCATATGCTATTTATTATTATTATTACTATTATTAGCTTTTTGGAGGACAATTGGGGTTAAGTGACTTTCCCAAGATCACATGACTAGTATGTCAAATGTCTGATGCTGCATTTGAACTCAGGTCCTCCTGACTTCAGGGTTGGTGCTCTATTCACTGTGCCACCTAGCTGCCCCCATTCATATATATTATTTTGAGTTAGGATTAAAAGATATTGTGACTTTTTAATTCTACCGGAAATAAAATTTGTTGAAACCACAAAGTATAAATAATTTTTTTCTTTAAGGAAATCGTGTGCTGAGATTTTTATTAGTGATAAATTACATAAATAGAAAGTCTATTGTAAGTTGATTGAGAACTATAGCAAATAAAGAATTGGTGATAATCTATTTCAGACTCACTGTAAAGAGGCAGATTTAGAATACAGACAAACATTTTCCTCCCACTTTTTTCATTTCCCCAGTATAACTATTTTTACTTGGCTGGCTTGGAGTCAGAAAGACCTGAGTTCAAATGTGGCCTGAGAAACTTACTAGCTATGTGACACTGGGCAAATAACTTAATCCTGTTTACCTTAGTTTCCTCTTCTGCAAAATGACTTGGAGAAGGAAATGGCAAACCGCTTAAATATCTTTGCCAAGAAAACCTCAAATGGGGTCACAAAGAGTCAGACACAACTGAAAAATGACTGATCAACATACCTTCTGTGTTTTCCCCAAGCAATTTGTGCATCCTTATTCAGGATACTGTAAGATATCTAAGATGATTATGCCCTTGGAAACACTCTGAGTTCTTATCCCATATAAGTGACTGTAGACAAATCACTTAAATCCTTGAGCTTTAGTTTCTTCATCTGTGAATTGTGTACTGGACTTGAGGTCCCTTATAGCTCTAGATTCAAGATCCTATGAAGATATTGACTTGACTTTTTGATGTCCAGGAAGAATCATTCTAAGATGTCCCATGTTTGCCCTTAAAATATAGGTGTTGAAAATGGAAGTAAGGAGTCAGCTGATCTGTTATAGTTGTGCAGTCTGGACCTCAGGAGCCTCAGAGTCTTTTTTCAGGCATTATTATATACTTTTCCTTCATTTGGGAAATGATGTAATTGACTTTGATTTCATATTTTGTATGAAGAGCCTATTATTTTTTAGTTTCTTCCTGTTCTCTCCAAATAATAAATAATAAAAAACTGACCCATGTGACTCCTGCCCCTCTATGCTCATGAAAATTGAGCTGTTAAATAATGTAGATTTGCTAATATCCCTTAGAATGTTGCAGTTTTCCTTTTTCATCTAATGGCATAGCTCCTCTTTGTGGCTGTATCTGTCATTTGTAACACACTGCTAGCCCATGTAGCAGCATCTCACAGAAGACAAAGTCCCTCAACAAGAAAGTCTTTATACTTTTATCCTCTTAAAATTATTTTCATTAAGACTTGGTTGTGAATTCAGGTAGAGAAAGCTAAGATCCATCAGATGGTCTTTCTTCAAACAAAGAAGTGTTTCTCTTGTTGAAAAATAACTAAAAATGAAAGTGACGGGAAATTATTTGAAAATAATCCAATGGTCACTACTGCCTGGTATTGTGTACTCTACCTTTAATATAAAAGTTATTGATGTGATTTTGGAGCCTGATTTCTATCAATTTTATCTACTGGATTTCTAGTTTTCACTTTTTGTGAATGGTATCTGAAACACAAAAGGCGTATTTTGACAACTGGTTGTCAGAAATAACCACCTTTGATTCTGTCTTTGTGAATCAGAGTGTAAATGCTGCTATGCGGCTGAATAGTTAGGAAAATCTTACTTTCTGAGACATGCTGTTTGATTCTTGGGCACATTTTTTTTACCTAGGGTACATTATAAACAGGTCATTTTCACTTTTTTTTCTGTGAACCTTCCAAAGAAGATTGTCTGATTAAATTAGAACAAACTCTACAAATTCTTATAATATTCACTGTCATCTTCTTGAAACAATGTACTCACTAAATAAAAGATGAAAAAAATAATAAAAAGTGAATACTAACTGAATCTAATTTACTATAGTGAAATGTGTATTATGTATCCATTCTGAAATCATGCTTTTCTCTTTCTTATGGCTTGGCATATATTGATTTTCCACAGTTTTCCCAAAAAGAAAAAAAAAAGAAAAATCTTGTCAAAACCATCATCTACATGAAATGTCAGAATGCAGTGTCTCTAAATTACCCCAGGTGTGAATCCTTTCCTTTTATAGCAAAAGAGTGCTTACTTAATAAAGACATTATTCAATATATATGTTTACATTTTTTAGTTTAGTGGCATGTTTCTCTTTGCCAGAGTAAAGTCAGTAAGCTGACCTAAAAGTATTGTATTTCTGTTTTGTTATTTGGGTTTAGCCCTAGGAAAATCAGGTTTCCAACAAGACACTTAGAAACATTGAAAAGGTTCCTCATCTTCCCATCTGTTCTGATAAATAAATGACGTTCCAAATTCACCATGACCTTTTTCATATAAAGCCTAGTTTTTTATCTGACATTTTAAATTAATGGCAAATGTGCTATTTATTTTCATCCCAGGTGGTACCTTCTAAATATGAGGACAGAATTGTGTGTGTGTATACATTATATATATATATGCATACACACATATATGTATGTATGTATCTATATCCATATATATAATGTATACACACATATATGTATGTATGTATGTGTTTACAGAAGGAAAACTTTTTTTTAATGGGGACAAAGCCTTACCTGTATGTGGAAAGAATAAATCTTGCCTACAAAAAAAAGTTTGACTTGGTCCTTTTATTAATACTAGGACTGGATAGCTGTCTCAAATTATTTATAGTCCCTTGTCATTAAAAAATTGTTATTACAAACACAAAGTGACTAGGCATATAGTTAGTGTGCCTCTTTTTAAAAAAATATTGAATGACCATCTTATGTAATTAGTTATGCAATCAATCATCAGGCCCTTCACAGAATAGCACATTGCAGGTTGAATATCAGTTTTCTGTGGTTTTAAAAAATGCAATTTTCCTCTACTCTTTCAGGGATTTCACTTAGAATGGAACACCACATGTGTTCCAGCTCCCAAGTTTTCATTTTAACTGTGGAGCTTGAAAACAGCATCATTTCCCTCATGGGAAGGAGTTTCATTTCTGTCATTCTGTCGGCATAAATGCAGACCATTTGTGTGAATTTATCAAAGGAAGAGATCACCAGAAGGCTTTTTTTTTCTTTTTTCATGCTGAAGAGAAAAGCATTAGCTTTTAGTGTTCTGAAATTCTTTTACAGTATTGAATTTATTTCAAAGATAAAAGGTCGACTAAGAGATTCAATTTGTAAAATCAAGGGGAAACTTGTTTATAATACACTTTGAAAATGTTTCTCAGATCCCCTGTGAAATCCTTTTCATGATCAGTGCATGCTGAGAAAGTTTAAGAAGTAATGACTTTTACAACCCACAAACCACGAAAAGGTTAACTGATACAGTTCATATGGTCCTTAATTTTTCCTACTAACCATATCCTATTTATTCACATTTTATATTATGTGATTAAAAAAAACCATTTGGTGAAAAGTAATTTTCTCGGATTCCTCTAACAAGACGAAAATCAATGATCCTCATTACCCAAACAAGTGGAGAAAACGGTCATAGTGGATTGTGAGTACTGCTTAGTGTGTATAGCATGTCTGAATGTAAAAATCAGTTGTTTCCTTTTAATAGTGCAGATGGGGATTGAAGAACAAACATTTTGAATAGTTTGCTATGAAATACTGTGAGCTCAGCAAATAGATGTGTGATGCAATTTGATAGGGATGCCTCATAGTGGTTCCCTAAGATTTGCTGGTTGATAAAGATCATATCGGCTTGATGGTTTATTATGTTCCTTCTAATTTACAGTAAATATAACTATAGCTTTATTCTAATGCAGCCCTACCCCCAATAGTTTAGTCATTCAATCAGGTTTATTAAATTTTGAAGTTTTTTTTTTTTAATTTTGGATTTTCTAACAAAATCAGACCCAGCAGACAGGGGAAAAAACATACATATTTAATGGGTAAACTGGGATACTCAATTAAAAAAAAAGAATTACAGATGACCAAAGGAGTGCATGCTTGTCATTCTTTTTTTTTATTTTTAAAGCAATTGGGGTTAAATAACTTGCTCAAGGTTACAGGACCAGGTGTTTCTGGGTGGGTGCTAAGTGTCTGAGCCTGCATTCGATCCCCAGGTCATCCTGACACTGGGGCCGGTGTTCTTACTCGCTGTGCTCCCTGGCTGCCCCCATGCTTGTTATTCCTGTTAAAGGCTGGTGGAACATTTGAGCTTCAGAGTCTTGAGCTTAAGTAGGCATAAAGCTAAAGAGTGTCTGCAGTAAGGCATGCACCAATATGGTGGTTTGGGTGGAGCCACCAGACTACTAAGACAGGGAGGAACTGACCCAGGTCAGAAATGCAACAGGTCAAAGTTTCCTGTTGATTTGGTAGTGAAATCTGGATGCTGAGTGCCTGCTGCACTTCCTGGCTAGGTTAGATAGGGAGACCTAATCTCAGAATTTCTCTCTCTCCCCCCCTCTCTCTGTCTCTGTCTCTCTGTCTCTGTCTGTCTCTCTGTCTCTGTCTGTCTGTTTGCCTCTCTCACTCTCTCTCCTTCCCCTACTCCCTCTCATGTGTATTCATATGTCATGCACACTTAAACACATATTCATCAAATGTATTTGGTGTTGGAATGGCATATAGTAATTTTGGTTTCTTGAGTTACTAATACACTGTTTCTTCTATATATCATATCCCATGTCCAGTAGCTAATCTGTCTGGGCTACCATTGAACACTATAGATAAAATAGGATCAGAATTGGGAGAAGAGGATTTTAAGTGTTTTAAACTTCCCAAGTTACTCACTTAGCATAATTTCTAGTTGCTCAATTCAATAAACATATTAAGCCCTTATTTCATGAGTGCCTAATGTTATGAATTAAAAGGACTTAAAATATCTTTGGGAAGATATGATACATATATTAAATATTTGAATCACAGGTAAAACAGTATCCGTGGTATAAAAAGTGATGCATTAAGTAAAATTCCAATATTACCATTTCTCCACCCCCACTTCCTTCTTCTGTATTAATTCTTCCTTTTATTCCCTGGTTTTTTTTTAAATGCGATAATTTTTCCTTTTTATTTTTTCCTACCTAATTTTATTTTTTGACTCACCTCACTGTACACATCACAGCCCTAACATTTCTTTCAAACTACCTTAGTAATAAGTGTTAAGAATACTACCCCTAATAAAAATAGCTAATTATTGATATTAATAATATTTTCAGATATCATAAATAAACCCTTTTACCTTAATCAGTGCCTTATAATTAAGTCTTTAATGATTTACAAAGGATGTTTCAAGAAAGATACTATTTGCATTAAGAGAAGGAACTTATAAATAGAAGTATGAATAGAATAATTTTACACATACATATGTCTACAGATATATCTATATAAGTATAGACATCTATATCTATCTCAAACTAACTATATAAAATGGTAGCAATGGGGGAAGGAAGAAAAAAATTTATGTGATAATTTTGAATATTTTATATTTGAAAGGAGAGTTATGCATAGCAGATTTGCAGTTTCATGTGCAATCATCTTTTATTGCACTATATTATGGAATTGCTTGTTTTATCCCATAAGTTAAAAATAAAATTTAATAATGAAAAATATAAGTACAATTATATATCAAAGAAAGATATTCACCATGTTGTTTTATGATTACATTTTTCTGTAATGTATATGATATTTTATGTATATTCTGCTGTCAAAAATTGGTGAGGATTTAAATCAGGATCCTGATCTAAGGCCAGGATTCTCCAATGAGATAGGTAAACTGCTGTACATGCATAGGAAATTGTAGAGAAGAGTCCTATGGATTGCAAGTCAGGAAACCTGAATTTCAACTTTGTCACAGATTAATTTAGGAACTCTTTGTGCTTGTTTATCAGTAAGGGGAGACAACTGGGCAAATTTGGGTTTACGAAGGAAAAAACAAAACAAAACAAAACAAACAAAAAATCCCTTCCTAATGATTAGAATTGCCTAAAAAAATTGTTCAATAGTGTCAGTGGGGGTGTTTTTTGTATATATGAATGAATGTGTGTATATATGTGTATATATCATATGTGTATGTATGTGTGTGTGTATATATGTATGTATATATATATATATACACGTATATCTACGAGCAAGGTGATTGGCTAGGATTTGGTTCATTGCCTTGTACAAAGTAAGTACTTAATAATTGTTTTGTATTTATTCATTGATCAAATAAGCACAATAACTTAAGATATTTATAATTATCACTTACACTCTACCAATAAGAATACTGATGTTTATTCAGTTTCAGTTTATTTCAATAAACATTTATTATATGCTTCCTACGCAGAAGAGCAGAAATGTAAAATTAAAGTTCTGGGCACTATTTGTCTTTTACTTTGACTTTAAGCAAAATAATAGTAATGGAATTTAAAGATCCCCCTGTATTGGCTTGGTTTTCGGATTTATTGTGTTAAAAGCCAGAGGTTGTGAATCCCACTTGTGGGATGGACTTGTTGAGGTGAAAAGAGAGTGCTGAACTGGGAAGAGCTGGTGATGTAAATTTAGAGAGACACAAACAAAGAGAGAGGCAGAAGAACTTTTTTGGAAGCAGCATCTTGGAGGCAGGGAGAGATGGAGAGGATTGCTGAGGGCCAGTTTGAATTGCCTAGGGCTTTTGAGAGCTGCCACCCAGAGCTGCCAGGGACTGAGAAGACATGGCTGTTATGCTGGTACTTTGTCTGTACGTTTTGATGTTGTTTTGCCAGATTTGTCCACTCTTGAAGGACAGTCCTGTTGTTGCAGAAGACCCTGAACCTGGCTGTTGGTTCAGAGCTCCTGAGACTGTTCTGCAGACAGAGAGTGAATTCTGTCCATTGGTGAAGGACAGTGCTGTTGTTGCAGATGTCTTAGAACCTGGCTGTTGGTTCAGGAGCCCTGAAGAAGGATTTTCTTGTTGTATGTTTACAGAAATCCTGGAAGAGGGTTTTGCTATGTTTTCAGGGGTCCTGGGACTGTTCTGCAGACAGAGAATGAATTAATGAAGACTCTGGCAATGTATCTTGTGGCCTTGCTAAGCTTTGTCTCCCCAGGAACAAAGATTGCTGAGAACTTGCCTCAGGTCAAGATGAAGAAAAGACCTCTCTTTGGGTATTAAATACTGTGCTTAAGCTTGTTGTAACTCTGGGGTAGATTCAATTGTGATCCAAGGGTGGGGAACTTTTGACTTTTTTGTTCTCTGTGATTGACCAAATGACTGTACTTTACTTGTGATTGGAAACTAATCTCCATTTGAGAAGAAGGGCTTTGTGGTTGACTAAATGAATATGCAGCCTGGGGTAGAGTAGTACTTAGAAGAGGGTCTTTGGGATTGACTAAATGAATTATAATGTCCAGGGGTGGAATAGTACTTGGAGATTATTGAATTATACTTGATGTATGCTGTATTTTTAATTATGCTATATTTTGATTTTCTCTGTTCTTAATTTTTCACTGAATAAAATGGAGTGCACCTATGCTGGTATTTTGAACCTTGGGAAGTTGCCTTGGGTCTGAATATTATGGAAATGCAAATTTAAAGATCTTCCCTGCCCCTAGGCCCTTTGATAGGCTTAAGAGACTCTGAGAACTTCCTTGATTTGAAAATATGCTCTGCCTCCTAATAGGCTGAATGTGGTCACATGGAGCCTGTGGCAGGAAGCTTGGTTTTCAGGAACGCCCACAACTTGATGCTGTGTGATTGGGCAGTGGATCAAGAGGGTGGTTACATTCTCTGACCCAGGAGAAGGCTATATAATCCCTGATGTGAGGCTTTGCTTTGGGGCTCATTTTGAGAAGTGTTCTGTGATTTGATCAGATGAGACTCTGGGAAGTTGTTGTTGAGAGTGCACCACCCCCCCTTTGAAAAACCCAGATGTTGTATGGTATGGTTATGGTATGGTATGGTATGGTATGGATGTAATGACTGGACAATTTGGAAACCTGTGTACTTGATCAGTTTCTCTGTCTTGATAATTCTGTCTGTATACTCTGAAGTTTGAGGTGCTGACCTTTTCCCCCTGAACTAGGTAAACTATATATATATTTGAATGATTAAAGTAAGCTTGTCAACCAATTTTAAGTTGCTTTCCTTTAGCAAAGCAGATCTAAGAACCTGTGTTCGCAACCACCCTGGGGATGCTGGGGTGCTTGCTGCCACAAGCAACCATTCCAAAATAATTAAACACCTATTTGGATTGCATTAGGAACAGTGAAATTAGGTATTATGAATTCCTGTCTTGTCCATACATCAGTGGTTAAAAGAAATTTAAAAAAAAAGCTTACTGATATTTATATTTATTTTTTTTCTGTAGTCTTGTTCTTTTCGAGAAAAGTATAATGCAAAAGGCTCCTAGACAACAGTAAGATGAAGTTTGACCTCAGTTGGCATTGGTTAATGTTGATATTTTCCTATGTGCCTTCTTGATAACTAAATATTCATTGTATTTTTTGCTTATCATATTTTGTGTTAATGTACAGTTATTAACAATTATGCTCTAATCTGACTACTGTAAGATCACTTGGAAGTCTTTTGCTGGAGATGTGAAAATGATAAAATGAAGAAATGAAAATAAATATGTAGAGTTCTGGAAAGGTTACTTGAGAAATATTGTATAATGAACTTCAGCTCTACCAACCACTACTGGCATTGTAGGAAATAAATCTCTTCATACTTCATTTTTTCCCCCACACTATCTTTATTCAATAGAAATTTTAAGAGTGGTGAACATTGTTGAAAGAATTAGGTATAGTGGCATCAGTGGAAAAGGAACAGTGGATGAGAGGCAGGCTAATTACCACAAACTATTCAAATCTCAATTGATTATAAGGAATTTGAGATGTTGTTAATGAAAGGTTCTCACCTACAAATTTAGCTTGAGATCTAAACTGGTTATTCAGGAAAGGGAAGCTGAGAATTTAGTCACAGTAGGGACAAGATTACAATACAGACATAAAGACAGCTGCATGGTTGCTGCTCCAAACTCTCACTCCTCACAAAAAGCCAATTTATTATCAACATGATTATTACAATATTTCCATGCTAATATAAAGAAAGGATTTGCACGCCACTGAAAACAGAAAGGCAAAAAAGGTATCTTACAAATGTTAAATTCAGATTTTTTTGAAATTTGAATTGTAGAATTAACACTAATTTTCTAAGGAGTAGAGAAAATGAAACTATAGAAAATGTATCAGAACACAGATGGGCACAAGTAGATTAAAAAGTTTATGTGACTTTATTTTTGGCAGATGCAATGAGATGGATAATAATAGTAGTATAATGAAATTTAAAACTACAGTTTTAGATAGTTTCATATTTTAGGGTGAATTTGATAATTTAGGAATTCATAGCCTAGGACATTCTATTTCGTAAAACAAAATAAAATAAATGAGCAATGAATTGTGTAACAAATCTGATAAATGACAGACAAGATGAAGAGATGACTAGCTCAGTAAGTTGGAAATCTGAACATATGTGTGTTTTTGTGTGTATGTATGTGTGTGTATGTATGTATTGCAGTGTCACCCTAGGAAGTATATAATAATCCTAGCAAAGTGTCTGACATTTTGGTTTATCTATAATGTTTAATTTTTTCTTTAGATTATAACTACATGATTTGGAATAACATTTTCAGAACATGTGCATCTCAACTGTTGTATGGAAAGATATTTACTCACAATTGTTAAATATGATCTAAGTGTTTGTTTTGCCTATTTTAGCAGCAGACTTAAAGGCCAAATTACAAATGCACATAAACAAATGGAGAGTGGAAAGTCTAAAGGCATTTACAAGAACAAGTGAATTGATTTAGTTACCTTAGGCTGGTTTTTCTTTTCTCTGTCTATAATTATTTGTTGTATTGAAGTATTTGGACAGAAGTAAAGGATAAAATAAATTTCCCCTTTGATAAATCTTGAAATAAAGAATAATTTTCTTTGAAATTTACTTGGGGGGGGGGGGGCCAGAGGCAAAGCCAAGATGGCAGAGAAGAAACAGGACTTCCATGCAGTTCCAGCTTCTCCTCCTCCAATAAATGTAAAAAAAAATAACTCTAAATAAACTTTAGAGCTACAGAACCCAAAAAGTGACAGAGAGAACTAAATCTCCCACTGAAGCAAGTCCAGAAGGCTGGCAGGAAGGGTCCATTGCTGCATGCTGTGAGTTGACCATAGTCCCTACTGACCCCTGGTTGTAGCCCCAGGACAGCCCCAACCAGAGGCAACTGAAGGAGACTTTTGGAGAGTGAATCACCAGCAGCTGTGGCAGTTTCTAGACTTCTCAATCCATAAATCCCAAAGACAGAGTAAAAGGTCAGTGTGGAAATTTGTTCCAACAGGGAGACCATGGTCTGGCTACCCTCCAAGTGAGAAGCAGAGGAGACATGGTAGCTGCAGCTGCTGCCACACCACTGCTTCTGGAGCTCCTGGCCTGCAGATTGTAGGGGGATCCACCAAGCATTCAGAGTGTAATGGCTCTTGCTTTGAACTCCTTGTATCTGGATTGTGGTCTTGAGTAGAAGTACTGGGTTGTATGACCAGTGAGCCAGAGAATGTGGAGGCTGTAGAGTGGGTGTCCATATAATAGCTCTAGCAGGAGCAAAACCCCCAGGAATTTGGGACATAGCTCTCCATTTTGGAAGCTGAGTTCTACTGTGGCAAAGAGCTCACAAGTCAAGTAATTGGCTGGCAAGATGAGCAAGCAACAGAAGCAAAAACAGACAATAGAATGGTTTTGGGGGGAGAAAAAGGATCAAGGCATGGAGTGGAAGGAAGACACTGAAATCAGTACTCCTGCATCAAAAGCCTCCAAGAAAAATATGAAGTGGTTACACACCATGGAGGAGCTCAAAAAGGATTTTGAAAATAAATTTGGAGAAGTAGAGGAAAAATTGGGAAGACAAATGATAATGATGCAAGAAAATCTTGAAAAGCAAGTCAACAACATGTCTGAAGAAAATAATATCTTAAAAAATAAACTAACTCAAATGGCAAAAGAGGCTCAAAAAGGCAATGAGGAGAAGAATGCCTTAAAAAGCCGAATTTGCCAGTTGGAAAAAGAATCTCAGAAGCTCACTGAAGAGAATAATTCCTTTAAAATTATACTGGAGCAAATGGAAGCTAGTGACTTTCTAAGAAATCAAGATACTATTATCCAAACAAATGACAAAATAGAAAGAAGTGTGAAATATCTCATTGGAAAAAGCCACTGACCTGGAAAATAGATGCAGGAGAGATAATTTAAAAATGATTGGACTACTTGAAAGCCATGATAAAAAAAAAAAGAACCTATAGAGCATCCTTCAAGAAATCCTCAAGGAAAATTGCCCTGATGTTTTAGAACCAGAGGGCAAAATAGAGGTTGAAAGAATTCAAGGAATTCACTGAAAAAGAACCCAAAAAGAAAACTCTTAGGAATATTATAGCCAGGTACTCCAGTTCCCAGATCAAGGAGAAAATATTACAAACAGCCAGGAAGAAACAAATTGAATATTGTGGAAACAAATAAGGATAACACAGGATCTGTCAGCTTCTGCACTAAGGGATCAAAGGGCTTGGAATGTGATATTCTGGAGGTAGAAGGAGATGGGATTAAAACCAAGAATCACCTACCCAGCAAAATTGAGTATCATGTTTCAGGGGAAAATAAAGTCATTCAGTAGAATTGAGGACTTTCAAGCATTCTTTTATTTTTAAGCAATCGGGGTTAAGTAACTTGCTTAAGGTTACATGGCCAGTTATTTCTGGGTATGGTGCTAAGTATCTGAGCCCAGATTTGATCCCGAGGTCATCCCGACACTAAATCCGGTGCTCTTACTTGCTGCACCACCTGGCTGCCCCAAAGCAATTGGGGTTAAGTAACTTGCTCAAGGTTACACGGCCAGGTGTTTCTGGGTGGGTGCTAAGTGTCTGAGCCCAGGATTCGATCCACAGGTCATACCGACACTGGAGCTCTTACTCTCTGTGCTACCTGGCCACCCGACTTTCAAGCATTCTTGGTTAAAAAACTGGAGTGGAAAAACTTGACATTCAGATTCAGGAAGCAAGAGAAGCATGATAAGATAAACAGGGAAAAGACATCATAAGGAACTTATCAAAGTTGAACTGTTTACATTCCTACATGGAAAAAAATGATATTTCTAACTTATTAAAATTTTCTCAATATGAGGATAGTTGAAGGGAATATAAATATAAATATATATAGATATATATGTACACACACACACACACACACACACACATATATATATATATATATATGTATGTCTATATAGGAGGGTATATGGGCATATGAATATATATTTGAGTGTATGTATATATCTGTACAGGTATACATGGACAGAGGGCCCAGGACCAATTGAATAGGAAGGATGATAATTAAAAGGTGTAATTGAGAGGTGAGAGACGAATATGACAAGAGGAGATGGGGAGACAGAGTGGGATAAACTATCTCATATAGAAGAGGCAAGGGAAAATTGTTACAATGGAGGGAAAGAACAGGAAGGCAAAAGAGCATGGGTCAACCTTACTCTCATTGAATTTGGCTTAGGGAGAGAATGTTATCTCAACATGCAGGAGAGTAGGGAGCAAGGGGGATGATGGAAGAGAAGTTCAGGTTGTGGTGGAGGGAACTTGGAAGCACACACTTTTAAAAAGGGCAGGGTCAAAGTAGAGAATAGAACAAGTGGGTGGGTGGGATAGTATGGAGGGAAATATAGTCAGTCTTTCACAATATATCCACTATGGATATATTTTGCATAGCTATACATGTATAACCTATATCGAATTGCTTATCTTCCCAGTAAGGCTGGGTGATTCACGAAGGGAAAAAGGGATAGAATCTGGAATTCACATTTTTAAATCAAATATTTAATATATATAATTTGATTATATATATATATATATATATATATATTTTTTTTTGATTATATATAGTAAACATTTCACACAGCCACTGGGTCATAGAGATCCATCTTGTCCTACTGGAAATTTGGAGGGGGGATCAGGAAGAATATAGAGACAGCAGATTGGGAGAGGGGGTATTCAGTGGGAATGCTGTTTTGGGGTGGTGGGTAGGGGAAAGATTGGGAGAAAATTTGTAATTCAAAATCTTGTGGAAATGAATGATGTAAACTAAAAATAAAAAAGTTTAATTTAAAAAAGAATTAGATTGTCAACTTGAACTGATATGGCTGTAAAGGATCAGTTAATAATTTCTTAAAAATAGGTCAAATACTTTTAAAAGGATGTGTCTCATGAAAGTGAATGAAGTAGCCTGAATCTGAACCAAACAACATAACTTTCTTTTTCTCAGAAAAAAGTATGATTCCTTCCATCTTACATAACATTAAAAAAATTCTTATTTCCATATGGGACTTCAGACTGATCAAATCCTATGGCCGCCTCTACCAGTGGCCCATTTTATGTCTTTTTGAGAAAAAACACAGACCTTAATATAGATCAAAATAGTTGGGTTTACTCCAACACTCCAATTTTTACATAGTACAATTTGAAGCAAAAAATACAATACAGAGCCAACTCTATAGATATGAGTTGGTAGAAATAAGATAAAAAGCAATTTCCATCTGACTTTGTAGTTGATTAGCAGATGTCCTGAAAGAAAGGATTCTTATAATTTTATTTACTGGACATTGTGCAAAGTATTATTACTTGGCTATAAATTCAATGAGACTGTTTTTATAAAACCAGCCTCAGGATTGATTCAATGAACTCCAGCCATAGTGAATTCTACAGGTTAAGTACATGGTTTGGAAAGGACAGAGTATTGATTTTAATGAAGTCTGGCTCTATTCATTACTTTCAAGTGATTCCCTCTCTTTTTCTACTATACAAATTAAACCACCTCCTGGTATTTTTACATAACTTGCAATTTAGATTAATCTACTAAGCTGTTTCAAAGAATTGGTGCTTTTATTAGGTCCAGAATAATCATATGTCAGTTATAAGCCTTATAAGAACTCACAGTATTGGAAGTGGAACCAAGATGGTGGAGTAAAACAGAAACTCTGTGTGGCTCCTGATCCAAACACCCCCAATACCTGTAAAATATGACTCTAAACAAATTTTAGAGCTATAGAAGCCACAAAGTGACAGAAAGAAACAAATCTCCCACTGAAGGCAGCCTGGAAGGACAATAGGAATGGTATCTCCCACCAATCTGGGACTCTGTGTGAACTGCCAGGGATCAGAACTGGGGAAGCCCCAAACTGTAGCAGACTTCAGTAGAGTTTGCACATTTCTCAACCCATAAATGCCAAAGTTAAATGTCTGTGGGGACCTCTGTTGGACCTGGGTGACAGAAGAACCCGTGTGTCCCCTGCCCCCAGGGCAAGAGGGGACAGGGGTGTGTTGTGGCTGCTGCCCCATAGCTGCCTCCAGAACTCCTGGTATCCAGATTGTAGGGGGACCAAATGATCATTCAGAAGGTAATCACTCTTCCTTTGAGCTGCTTGGATCTGGATGGTGGTCATGGGTGGTGGTCCTGGGGTGTGTGGCCAGTGTGCCAGAGCTTGGGCTGTCTGTAGAGAGGGCACCCTCCTAATAGCTGTTACAACATCTGTGAAAACCCCAGCAGTTTGGGACATGGCTCTCTCCACTCTGGAAGCAGAGTTCTACCATGGCAAAGAGCTCAAAATTCAAGTAACTGGCTTGCAAGATGAGCAAGCAGAGGAAGCACAATCAGACAATAGAATACTTTCTTGAGGACAAAAAGGATAAAAACATGGAACCAAAGGTCATTTCTAATTCCTGCATCAAAAGCTTCCAAGAAAAATATGAGCTAGTTACAAGCCATGGGGAAGCTAAAGAAGGATTTTGAAAATCAGCTAATAGAAGTGGAGGAAAAATTGGAAAGAAAAATGAGAATGATGCAAGAAAATCATGAAATGCAAGTCAACAGCCTGCTAAAGGAGACTCCCCCCCAAAACTGAGGAAAATAGCACCTTAAAAATTGACTAAATCAAATGGCAAAAGAGGCCCAAAAAGCCAACAAGGAGAAGAATGCTTTAAAAACAGCCAAATTTGCCAGATGGAAAAGGAATTTCAAAAGCTTACTAGAGAGACTAACTCCTTCAAATTTAGATTGGAGGGGCACCTAGGTGGTGTAGTAAATACAGCGCTGGCCCTGGAATAAGGAGGACCTGAGTTCAAATTTGGCCTCAGACACTTAACACACAAAACCTACCTGTGTTATGTTGGACAAATCACTTAACCCCAATTACCCTACCTTCCCCTCTCAAAAAAACAAACAAACAAAAACAAATTAGATTGGAGCAATTAGAAGCTAATGACTTTATGAAAAATCAAGATACTATAAAAGAGATCCAAACAAATGAAAAAATATATAGAAGGCAATGTGAAATATCTCATAGGAAAAAGCACTGGCCTGGAAAATAGATCCAGGAGAGATAATTTAAAAATTATTGGACTGCCTGAAAGCCATAATCAAAAAAGTAGTCTAGAAATCATCTTTCAAGAAATTCTCAAAGGAAAATTGCCCTGATATTCTAGAGCCAGAGGGCAAAACAGAAACAGAAACTGAAAGAATTCACCTGTTGCCTCTTGAAAAAGACAGCAAAATGTGTGTTTTAGCCTAGGAATATTTTAGCCAAAGTCCGGAGTTCCCAAGTCAAGAAGAAAATATTACAAGCAGCCAGGAAGATATAATTTGAATATTGTGGGAACACAATCAGGAAAACACAAGATGTAGCAACTCCTACAGTGTAATGATAATTTAAAGACATCTTTTTGTATTGACAAGTAAGCAGGTACTTAGTAACTAATCAAACTTCTGTGAAAGAAACAGAAGGTATGAACTCATTTTCCTGATGTAACAGGAAAGGGTTGGCTGAAACAGGAAGCTATGCTGTGTATATGAGAAAAGCCCCAGAGAGGCACAGTCAGAATTTCTTCAGACAAGAATCTTGTCTCAGAGCAGCTACAGAAGAGAAAATTGAGAACTGAGCCATAATTTCTTGAGAACTTGTGGTGGGGAGCTTCTTCTGAACAGGAGGCCCCTCCCCCCAGGCTGGGTAAGATAATTCTGATTTTTGAACACTCTGCAGAAGACTGAGGAAGCATGAACAGGATGCTAAGACATTGTCTGTTTGTGCCTTGGTTGAGCCTTGAATTCCCGGGAGCAGAAATGTAGAAGGATCTGACATGGACCTGTGAACTTCATTGTGGAGCTGGACCTACCCAGAGTGCTGGACAAGGAACTGGGAGCTGTCTGCCATTGAACCCAGGTGACTGTCTGGTGAATCCAGGTAGAATCTGGGACCATGGAAGGGGATCCAGGGAATCTGAGAACAGGCTCCAAGTCAAGATGAAAAGACCTCTCCTTGGGTACAGAGTAATGTTGAAATTGTAGTTTACTAGTGACCTAGGAGTGGAGGGTTTGTGTATGTTCTAATGATTGTACTTAATGATTAATGATACTTAGTGATTGATGACTTAGTAAGTAATCGATTTGTAACCTAGTGTGCCCCATGAGTGGAAGACTTTGACTATTGTCCTTTGAGATGATGGTTATTTTTTTCTAAATATTGTTACCACTTTCATGATAACTATGTGGCCATTTTAATGATAAGTTGTTGTGAATACTATATTGTGGTTTTCTGTGATAAGCTGTAATATTGTGAATATTGTACCTTGATTTTCTGTGAATGTTTTGCTTTGCTTTGAACTGGAATAGAGTGTTCACTATACTGTGTAATCAGAACCTTGAAAGCTGTTCACAGCAGCAGTCTCCTGGAAAGCTGATACTGCATGGCTTTATATGTACCAAGGATTCAAATAGCTTGGAATATGATATTCCATAGGTCAGAGGAGCTAGGAATAAAACCAAGAATCACTTACCCAGCAAAGCTGAGTATAATGCTTCAGGAGAAAATATGGTCATTCAATGAAATACAGGACTTTCAAGTAATCTTGATGAAAAAAATAAAACAGAGCTGAACAGAAAACTTGACTTTTAAATACAAGAAGCAATAGAAGCATGAGAAGGTAAACAGGAAAAAGAAATCATAAGGAATTATTAAAGTTGAACTATTTACATTCCTACATGGAAAAACTATAATTGTAATTCATGAGACTTTTCTCAGTATGAGGATAGTTGAAGGGAATACATACATATATATATATATATATATATATGTATACACACATACATATACATGTATGTATAGGAGGGTATATGTGTGTATAATACATATGTGAGTGTGTGTATACATGTATACATAGAGGGCACAGGGCCAGTTGAATAGGAAGATATGATAGCTAAAAAATAAAATTAAAAGGTGAGAGGGGAATATAATGAGAGAACAAGAAAAGGTAAGATAGCATAGGTCAAAATATCTCATATAAAAGAGGTCAGAGAAAACTGTTGCAATGGAGGGGAAGAGCAGGGAGGTGAAAGGGAATGGATCAACCTTACTCTCATTGAATTTGGCTTAAGGAGGAAATAACATACACAGCCATTTGGGTGGGGAAAGGGAATAATGGGGGCCAATAGAAGGGAGATCAGATTGGGGGAGAGGGTAGTTAGAAGCACATATGTTTGAAAAAATGACAGGGTCAAAGAAGAAAATAGAATAAGAGGACTTACGGAGGAGGACATAAGAGAGAGCACCTTGGGGGAAGGGGTGTTCAGTAGGCTTGTTATCTTGGGGTGGGGGGGCAGGGGATATATGGGGAGAAAATCTGAAACTAAAAATCTTGTGGAAATGAATGTTGAAAACTAAAAATAAATTTAAAAAGAACTCACAGTATTTGATAGTCCAGTTTGTGAACAAATGAGGAATTAGAAGGCAAGCCCAAACATAATCCTTAACCTCAAGGAGTTTACATAGTATAGATTTTTTAGATTTTCTGATACAATTCCTTTACAAAGTAAAGGGAGAATTTATTATGGTACTTAGAATTTGAATTTAGGATTTCCTGACTCCCACAACACTCAAGTCCCTTTGGTGGCCATGCTAATCAGTTTTATGGCACTGTCCATGGTAAGGTCCTGGGCTCAGTTAGTTAAGCAAAGAAATCACTTTTGTAGAATCTTTATTGCCCTGCTATCATCACACATCCTGAGAAGAACTTTCAGCAGATGCTAAAGTGACATTGGTTCTTGTAGCAACTCTTTCATTAATTAACTCCATGTTATTGTGGACCTCTGTTTCCTCATTGGTCAGATGTGTTTAACGATTTTTACCTTGATAAGCTCATAGAGTTATGAGCTTCCATCAATGGAAGCACACACAGGATAATAAGCTGAGGGGGGTAGCCCCAACAGATTCTCAGAGGTGGGAGGAATGCCATGGCACCTAGCACAAGGCAGCCTCTTTGGTCCCAAGGAGACCACTTTTGACCAACTTTCATTGTTAACTTTGGTTTTCCATATGATGGATTTTATGTTAGAGAATGAGATTTGGATAGCAGTGATGGACTTTGGGTCAGTGACAGAGTGAGTGGCTCTAATAAGGTTTGGTCAAATATTTAGTAGCCTAGAGATTTACCCATTTGGTCAAGAGGGCATTAAACGGAAAATGCAGAGGAAGGGAGGGAACTGTCCCTACATCAGCTAAGCCAGATAGCCTAGAGAATGATGGCTACCACCATATAGGAAGAAACATCCCTGGGAGAATCAGGAGATGGCAGAATTCAGTATCCAGACAGTGGGATGTCTCAGCTGGCTCTGCTCTCCACCCTCTCTTCTCTCTCATCTGATGACCTCATCTGCTCCTCCAATTCATTTGTTGTCTCTAGGCTGGTGATTCCCAGATCTCCAAACCGTACTGACCTCTTTCCTTGCCTTCAGGATTTGACTCTTCACGTCCAAAGCAAAGCTCCTTGTCTTTCTCCAGTTCCTTTTGTCTTCTACCACTCCCCTCCCAGCCTTCCAGGCTCAGCCACAATCTCCTCCTATCCTTTTTACCTTTCTGATTTCCAGGTGCTTTCCCCTCCTCTGTGCACTCTGGCCCAGTGCTACTGGTTCACTTGTTTTTCTTCCCAGAGGATCCTGTGTTTCTCATGCTCTGCTTTTGTTCTGGCTGTCCCCATGTCTATGATACTTGAGCTTCCCCACTTAGCTTCCTTGCCTTCTTTCATCATCATCTCCAATGCCACCTTCTGCAGGTGCCTTCATAGGTCTCCGATCACTTGAGCCTGCCCCTCTAAGGTTTGGTACTTATCTATCATCTACGGTCTCTCCCACTGGTCTGTAATTTACCCTGGATCATTTGGGGCTTTTCCCTGTATCTCCAGCACAGAGTGAGTGTTTAATAACTGCTTGGTGATTTATTGAGACGTGGGAGTGGGTGAAGAGAGAGAAATGAGAGAAGAGCCAGAAGGGAGGAAGTGGAGAAGAGAAGATCAGAGGATGTGGCCAAAGACAGGGGCTATGAATCAAGTGGGGGATGTGGAGGAAGGAGAGAAAAGGAGAGATGGGAGTGGAGGAGGCTAGGAGAAAGGAAAGGACAAGAGAAAAAAGAGAGCCATGGCTTTGGAGCACTGCTCCCCTCCATCTTCACACTATAGGCTGACTGCTTGAACAGGTCTCTGGGTGGCCGAGCCAGCCCTTGGCTGGCACTTGCAGACAGGTGGGGCACCAGCTGCTAAGCCTCTTCTTGGCACCCTCACGAGTCTTGGGCTTTTCATTGTCCTTGAAGTGGAAGAAGAGAAGAAAGGGAGCCTAGGCAAGGAGTGCCCCTGTGGGGAGGGAGTTCAACAGGGTCCTGGGCAGCCAAGGGCCAGGGGATCATTCCCAGGACAAGCTTCCTCTTTTCAGGAAGTGCTTCGAGCCCAGCCACAGTGGACAGCACTTTCAGGGCAGGCCATTTATTGTGGGAATTTCCAGTAACTGTTCCACATATCTTGTATCTTTCACCAGAAGGTATGTCAGAGGCCATCTGGTTCTTTCTCCCACTTCATAGGGGAGGGAACTGAGGCCCAGGGAAGATCAATGACTTGGCTAAGATCACACTCATGGGTGTGTGTGTGTGGGGGGGGTGGAGATTTGCACTTGGATCCTTCAGCCCCAGTGGGGAGGAGGTCAGCATGTCTCTAGACTCCCTTCTCCAGGGATCCATTCCTGATCCTTCTAGAGCCTCCATGAGACCCCTTGTCAGTGACTCCTGCGAGGTCCCATGGTCAAATGGGGGCTCTTACCATTCTCAGTGGCATCGGAGAAAGAGAAAGTGGTTCTGCCAGATGTGACAGGACTGACCCATTGCGGGACCATGCCTCCTCCCCCCTTAGTCTGTGCTTCTGCAAAAGTTCTTGGGATCCTTCAGGCAACCTCCCTCTGCAGTCTTGTCCCCACAGCCATGGCAAGCATCTCCACAGATCACGGGGTCACTTGACCTCTTGTGAGGTCATGATGAGCATGAGGAACAACCCAACATGAAGAGGGCCCCTTATGTCCAAACTTGTCACAGAGGATGAGGACAGTTCCTATGACCCCTCGATCCTGGTGACTTTACTGTTCAATTGTATACAAGGAAGAATGAGGAAAAGTAGAGTGGAGAATCTGGTTCTGAATTGAGAAATGAGAGAGCCCCGAAGTCTCCTCGTGAAGAGCCACTGGGCACAACAAGCGTCAAACATCCCAACACAAGTTCTCTGAGCCTCAATTTTCTCTTCTGCAAAATCAGCATAATACTGTCTTCAGCACCTATCTGCCTCACAAGCATTGTTTTGAAGAAAGCTTTTCATCAAACTTAAAACATCATAGAAATATGGCACAAACAGAAAAAATATTCTCATGAGGAAGAAAAGGTGGACTTATCTAAAGGGGAGAGGAATGAAAGATGGGTTTTTTGGGCACTTTGTGGGTCATGGGCTAGGGATAACATGCAGATGTTCTATTTATTTTTCTGAGATGGGGTTATTTAAGTAATTTATTTACTCTTCAGTTAATCTGGGCAATTTGTAAATATTCATCCATTTCACAAAAATTGTCAAATTTATGTGCATATAGCTGGGCAAAAAAATTCCTAATTATTGTTTTGATTTCCCCTTCATTGGAGGTAGATTCACCCTTTTCATTTTTGATACTCATAATTTGGTTTTCTATATTCTTTTATTTATCTTATTGATTAAGGGTCCATCAATTTTATTTTTTTTTTCATAAAACCAGCCCTTAGTTTTATTTACTAATTCAATAGTTTTCTTAATTTCAATTTTATTAACCTCTCCTTTGGTTTTCAGTATTTCTTATTTAGTATTTAATTGGGGATTTTCAATTTGTTCTTTTTCTAGTTTTTTCAAGGGCATTCCCAATTCATTGACTTCCATTTTCTCTAATTTATTCATGTGTGCACTTAAGGATATAAAACTTCCCC
>NW_027186083.1:0-10753 GCF_028583685.1 Petaurus breviceps papuanus | reverse complement strand
GAAATCTGTCTACTTGATGTTTCTGTCTTGATAATTATGCCTGTATACTTTGAGGTTCAGGGTGCTGACCTTTTCTCCTGAACAAGGTAAACGATATATGTCTGACTGATTAAAGTAAGCTTGTTAACCCATTTTGAGTTGCTTTCCTTTAACAAAGCAGATCCAAGAACCTGTGGTAGCTGCAAACCCTGAGGACGCGCTTGGGGTGCTTGCTGCTACAATGTGATTTTTGCTGTCCTTCTCTGTTCCCTTTGATTCTTTTTAAAGAAAATGTTTTTATTGATGTCTTCTGTTTTTTATATCATTATGGTCATCTCCAAGATCCCTCTCCATCCCCTTCTCCTCCCAGAAAGACATTCCATATAACAAAGAGTATTTTTAAGAGGAAAAAAAATCACCATAACTGATCAATACATTGAAAGAGTCTGAAAACACATGCACTGTATAACATCTGTGGACCTCTCACTTCCATAAAAGGGTGGTTAGGAGCAATCTCATCTCTCTTCATTCAAGTCCCACTTATCTTTATAATTTTGCTATATCCACTCTTGATTTTTTGATGTATGGTCATTCTTTTCACTTACATTGTTGTACAAACCCTATCTCAATGTCTTTCCCCCCATTTACATTGTTGTATATTGTGAGTATTATTTTCTTGGCTCTGCTTACTTTACTCTGTATCAGTTCATATAGATCTTTCATTGCTTCTCAGTATTCATTACATATAGAATTTCTTCCATCTAAGTAGTATTCCTTTCCATTCATGTCCTACAATTTGTTTGGTCATTACCCAACCTATGGGCATCTGCTTTGTTTCCAATTCTTTGTTATTATAAAAAGTGCTGCTATAAATATTTTGATGTATATGGGGATTTTCTTCTTATTGGTGGCTTCATTGGGTTATAAGTCTTGCAATGGAATCTCTGGTTCAAAGGCTATGGACACTGTAGTCACCTTTCCCATAATTCCAAATTCCTTTCCAAAATGCTCATACCATTTCACAGTTCCATCAACAATGTCTTGTTGTGTCTATCATTCTACAACCCTTTTAACGCTGACTATTGCGCTTTTTGGTCATCTTTGCCACTTTGCAGGGTGTGAGGTAAAACTTTAGGGTTGTTTTGATTTATATTTCTTTTACTATAATTTTTCTTCCATGTAGTTCTTATAAAAACAGGTTCAGGAAAAGACTCCATTATAAAAGTACTGTTCACATGAAGAAAATCTCTCTCTCTCTCTGTGTCTCTTTCTCTCTCTCTGTGTCTCTACAGGCACTATTGTTCTCTGGGAACTAAAATACACTTTTCATGAAAAACACACTTCACATGAGATGGCTTCTGAAGAGAATATGGTATCTTTTACAGATATTCCTTATTAGAAGGCACAGTGAAAAGAACATTGACTCTGGAGTCAGAGAGCTTGGGTTCAAATCCTTATTGTACCATTTACTATCTGTATGACTTTGGTCGATTGCTTAACCTTCTGGGGCCTCAGTTTCCCAATTTTCTTTTCTGTAAAATGAGGGGTGTGGGCTAGATGTTCTCTGAAATCTGTCATGTGATGATTCTATTTGAGGTGTTTCTGAGATAGGAAATAAGGAAGATAGTCCATTCCTCCACTGCCATAGTAGTTGATGATGGACCCCAGGACAAGGTCAGTAACTATGATTGCAGACTGGTGGAGGTTTGAATAAAATGAAGGGGTAAAGGCTATCCTCTTTCATATTACCTACTCATGGTAGGTATTATGTCTTTCAGTTCAGCTTAGGTTTCTGGGTCTTCTAGCAAAGACAGGAAGACTACTTTTTGTGTGAATGTCATAGAGAAGATTCCTCTTCAAGAAGAAGGTGACCTCCAAGGTCCCTTACAGGTGTGAGAGTCTGTGATATAAATTGAATAAGTCAATAAGTCTTTAAGTATACTATATTACTTGCCCAACCCTGTTTTTGGTGCTGTGGTAGAGAAGGACACAGAAGAATTGCCCTAAGAGAGCTTAGAACAGAGCTAATGAGGCAAGATGTAGACATAAAATGGGAATACAAGAATGCAAAGCAGTGTGTTGGATCACGGAGCTGCAGAATTCTAGGGAACCTCAAAGACCATCTATTCCTAAAGCCCAGATTCTGTCTAGAACATCCTCCAGTGGATGGAGTACCAGACTTGGAATTAGGAAAGATTGAGTTCAAATCCAGCCTCAGACACTTATTAGCTGTGTGACTGTGGGAAAGCTATTGACTCTCTACCTCAGTTTCCTCATCTGTAAAATGAGAATAATAATAGCATTGGGCAGTGTTGGGAGAATAAGATGAGATAACATTTGTAAAGCATTTGTCAAACTTAAAAGCACTCTGTAAATGCTATCTATAACAGCAACAATCACCGCCACCACCATACCATATTACTATTCTCCCCTCCTCCGTTTCCCCAGTATTCTCACTAGTTTATTGCTTATTGCTCATGGGGGCACTGTCCCAGGTACTGAAGGAGACAGTTTGGCTAACATAAAGTCGTTGCTTTCTTGGAGCCCATAATGTATCAGAGGGATAGAATAGCAGCACAAAGAATTTCACAGGGACCCAGGACCCATAGTCTTTTGGCTAGGTTTCCCAGGACGGGGGTTTCCTATGGCTTCCAATCCTTAGAACACAGTTCTGGAACCAGCCTAGAATTAGGTATTCTTCCTCCTTAAGACAGTGCAGACACAGAGCTGCATCTGTAAGGGTATCCACAGGTATAGTCTTCCTTCATTTTGGGAGGTAACACTCCAGGATTTTTTCCCCACCCCACAAGCATTTCATGCTTCTTCTCCCCAACAACTCCAAAGTCTGTCATGAAAAGTAGCCAGTGACCTGCTCATACTGTCACTGTAATTTTGCTTTATCACCAGCATCAAAGAATCAAGATCATACTTTGTAAAGAGTTCCTTGAACACTGTCTCCCTTCCTCTGCCACCACTATCTTTATTTTTCAGGAATTCTCAACCTACACACTGTAGACAGTCAGAGATGTAGGCAGGCATCACAATGGATAGAATGTGGGACTTGGACTCAAGAAGAAGTGAGTTTGGATCCTACTTCAGACACCCACTAGCTGTTTGAACCTGTGACACTTAATCTCTTTCATCCTCTGTAAAATGGGGATAATGATGGTACCAACTTCCCATGGTTATTGTGAGAATCAAATGAGTTAACATGTATAGTGCTGTGTAAACATTCAAGTGTTCTCTAAATCCTAGTTATGATGTTAATCATAACTCAGAAGACAGATGAGAACTGGAGAAACTGATTTGGGGATTGTCTACCCAGAGGCCACAGTTGAATGCATTGCAATGACCATCCCTAACAACCCCCTTATTCCCCAAATACCATTGCTCACAGCTAACTACCTCTGGAGGCAGCCCGTTTGAATTTTGGATGGTCCAAATTGTTAGGAGTAATTTCCTTATTCTGAACCAAATTTTGGTTCGATTTCTCACCTCTGGGGTCAAGGAGAACAAGACTGAGGATCAAAGGAAAATTTACCTGCATGGCAGTGATAAGGGAGGAGGGAAAAGTAGCTTGTTTGGAGGTAAAAATGAACTATGTCAGCACAGCTGGTGATGATGAGATCAGTTTCTACTCAACAGTTCAATTCACCACATCTTTCCTGTACCATGAGGCTTAGAACTGGTGTCAGAAGACTTTACTTTCTGGGCCAGTCCTAGCTCTTAGAAGTCACGTGACTGGAACATTTGGTCTCCTAGAGACTCCTTGAATTGTGCCTTTTTTTTCTGAGCCCGTACTGTGTGCCAAACTGGTCTCCCCCAGGAAGTGCAGGATGGAAGCAGGGGGCAAGTTGGGGTCCTTAGGCCCAATGTAGGGGTCAATGGTTCACCCCTCCATCCCTAGGATCCCCCACTTGTTCCTTTCTTCCTTGGATGTTTTTCTATCCCCATACCATTCTGATGATGGCTATCACTGACCTATGTGCTGGGCCTTCTATCTGAAGCCTTACTACCCTGATTTGTGACTGTCCATACAGCTGACTCAGCTAGTTATCATAGGCTAGCATGGCCTTTTGGCTGAGATGTGGATCCCCTATTCTTTGATTCTTGTTCTAAATCATTATTCTGGTAGAGCTGTTTTCATCTCTGCTTCTACTGGCTCTAGAAGTCATTCCTTGGAGGCTTAGTTGACCCTTAAGCATCCCCAGAAGTCTGTAGGATGCTAACTGCCTGCCACACTGACCTCTCACCTCTTTCTCTGGTCAGGGACATGAAGGAAGCAACTGTTTGTGAATAATCCTGCCTCATATTTGCTTTTTCCCATCTGAATGCCTTTGCCACTTTTCCCTTCAACCTCATCTCTCCCTGCCCTGGCTAGAAGGAAGCAGGATAGACTATTCCCTATTGCATGATCATAGGAATAGGAATGGGAAGGCCTCGAGAAGATGGAATGTCAGAACTGGCAGGACATTTAGATAATAGTGTGCCAGAATGGGAGGAGACCTTCAGACAGAAAGGCCAGATCTAGGAGAAATGAGTAGAAGCTCCAAAGAGGCAAACTTAGGCTTCATGCCTTAAGAATTAGAGCTGTCAGACCAAAAGAAGTTACATGATTATCTCAGTAGATGCAGAAAAAGATTTTGACAAAATACAACGCTCATTCCTATTTAAAACACTACAAAGCATAGGAATAGTAAGCATTATCTATATAATGGCAATAAACTAGAAGCCTTTCCGGTAAGATCAGGAGTCGAACAAGGATGTCCACTATCACCACTATTATTCAATATTGTTCTAGAAATGCTAGCTATAGCAATAAAAGAAGAAAAAGAAATTGGAGAAATTAGAATAGATAACAAGGAAACAAAACTATCACTCTTGCAGATGATATGATGGTATACTTAGAGAATTAATTAAAAAACTAGTTGAAATAATTAGCAGCTTCAGAGAAGTTGCAGAATATAAATTAAACCCACATAAATCATCAGCATTTCTATATATTACTACAAAGTTCAGCAGGAAGAGATAGAGAAATTCTATTTAAAATAACTATAGACAGCATAAAATATTTGGGAGTTTATCTGCCAAGTCAAACCCAGAAACTATATGAACACAATTATAAAACACTTCACACAAATAAAGTTAGATCTAAATAATTGGAGAAAAATTAATTGCTCATGGGTAGACTGAACCAATATAATAAAAATGATGATTCTACCTAAATTAAATTACTCATTCAGTGTCATTCCAAACTACCAAAAATATTTATAGACCTAGAAAAAATAATAACAAAATTTACCTGGAAGGACAGAGGTCAAGAATGTCAAGAGAATTAATGAAAAAAATTGATGGAAGGTGGCCTAGCAGTACCAGATCTCAAACTATATTACAAAGCAGTAATCATTAAAACAATTTGGTATTGGCTAACAAATAGAGTGGTGGATCAATGGAATAGATTAGGTACACAAGACATAGTAGTAAATGACCATAGTCATCTAGTGTTTGACAAACTCAAAGATCCAAGATTTTGGGACAAGAAATCAGTATTTGACAAAAATTTCTGGGAAAATTGGAAGTCAGTTTGGCAGGTATTGACCAATATCTCATATTGTCTACTAAAATAAGGTTAAAATGGTACATGATTTATACATAAAGAGTGATATTATAAGCAAATTAGGGGAGCATGAAATATTTTACTCGTCAGACTTATGATAAGGGAAGAATTTATGACCAAACAAGAGATAGAAAACATTATGGATGTAAAATAGATAATTTTGATTATATCAAATTAAAAAGTTTTTGCATGAACAAAATCAATGAAGCCAAGATCAGAAGGAAAGCAGGAAACTTAGAAAACATTTTATATCAGTATCTCTGATAAAGGTCTTATTTCTCAAATACATAGAGAAGGGATTCAAATTTATCAGAATACAAGTAATTCCCCAATTGGTAAATGTTCAAAGAATACGAACAGGTCATTTTCAGAAGAAAAAATCGAAATTATCTATAGTTATATGGAAAAAATACTCCAAATCACTATTAATTAGAGAAATGCAAATTAAAACAACTTTGAGGTACTATCTCATACCTATCATATTGGCTGATATGATAGAAAGGGAAAATGACAAATGTTGGAGGGGATGGGATGCGGAAAAATAGGGATACTAATGCACTCTTTGTAGAGTTGTGAACTAATCCATTCTTTCTGGAGAATAATTTAAACTATGCCCAAAAGGCTATCAAGTTGTGCATATCCTTTGTATGTATCCCATAGAAATCAAAGAAAAAGGAAAAGGATCTATATATACACAAAATTATAGCAACTCTTTTTGTAATGTCAAAGAATTGAAAATTGAAGGGAAGCACATTTATTATTCTTGTCTATGTATGTTTGCAATATGTCTAATATGGAAATGTTTTGTATGACTGCACATGTATAATCTATGTCAAATTGCTTGTCTTTTCAAGAAGGAGAGAAAATTTGGAAATCAAAATAAAAATGAATATTAAAAATGTTTGTTTACGTGTAATTGAGAAAAAATAAAATAAAAATTAAATGTAGAAAAAGAATTAGAACTGCCCCAGAGTGATGTAGGCTGTCTGTAGAGGCATCTTGAAGGTCTTCAATAAGAAATCTGATGACCTCTTTTTAAAAATTATTAATCAATCAATCAATTAATTTTTAGCATTCTTTCAAAATTCTCTCCCTCCCTTCCTCTCCTCCCCCTTGAAAAGGCAAACAATATGAGATTGATTATTCATGTGAAGTCATGCAAAACATATTTCCATATTAGCTGCCAGATGACCTCTTGACTGGTACATTTCTAGTGGGGATTCCTATTCTGGAATTAGTCAGACCAGATGTATTCAAGGTTCCTTCCAGCTCTGAGATCCTGGGATCCTGGAATACTTAGTCATTTCCCCAGTTAAATAAGCTCCCAAAGAATGGGAATGAAGCATGTCCAGAAAGCATTCATTTTTTTTTGTTAGTCAGTAAATCTTTATTAAGTACTTAATTTGTTCAAACCCTATTATCAGTGCTGGGGATATAAAAGTAAGTCGATATGACTTAGATTCTGCCCTCATTGAGCCAGTTTAGTCTCAAAGGGGAAAGAAGTAACAGAAGATCATTGTGACACGAGATAGAGTGAAGAAAACAAGAAGAGTCCAGGCAACATGTTGTGAGACACGCGAGGAGGAAGAGCTCATTTCCAATGGGCTGGGAGGGTGGAGGTATGTCATAGAACAATGATAATCCTCCTGAACCTTTTCATGGTAAGAGCTGATTTAAGCTGACCATCTAGCAGGCAGAGAGGATCAGGGGATCTCAGTTTGATTCTTGGCTTGGTAATTTAGTGGCTACATGACCTGGCACAAATCATTCCACCCCGAGCCTCAGTTTCTACTTCTGTCAAAAAAAGGAAGAATAACTCCAGGAACTTCACCCTGTCTGCCTCAGTTTCCTCATCTGTAAAATGAGCTGGAGAAGGAAAGGGCAGACCACTCAATTATTTTTGCAACCCCCCCAGCCTCAACTAGTGTCAATGAAGAGTTGGACACTATTGAAAATGACCGAACAACAATGAGTTATTATTAATAATTAAGAGAGTAATGAATTGGTTGATTGATGTCAATTATGATAGCCAAAATTTCATAACACTTAAAAGTTTGTGAAAAATTTTACAAATATTCTCTCTTTTTATCCTCACAATAATCCTGAAAGGCATTATCCCAATTTTTCAGTCGAGGAAACTGAGGCAGAGGTTATACACTATGTCAAAGGTCACATAGCTAGTAAGCGTCTGAGGTAGGATTTGAACTCAAGACTTTCTGAATCCAGATGAAGTGCTCTATCCAATGCAATCCCACTTAAGTGATGATGAAAATGATGAGTCATTACTGAGAAGGAAGGGTTTTCAACACTACCCCAACTTATCAGGACCTGTTTAACTGAAGGAGCTATACTTGGTGACCAATAGGCTTTGTGCAAGAAGAATGCTCTGTGCTCATACCTCTTGATTACAATGACAATAACCTGTATTCATAGAGATCCCTAGATTTTATAAATCCCTGATGGGAAATTTGATTTGGCAAAAAGAGCCACGGATTTGGAGTCAAGGGACCTGAGTTCAGATACTGACTCTGCTGTGTGACATTTGGGTAGCCATTTTATCTCTTGAGAATTTGGCTTCCTCCAGTAAGATTATGGGTTTGACTAGAGGATAATAAATGAAGAGTTTGAAGGGATCTTAGAGATGATTTATTCTAGACTTTTCTCTTGCAGATAAGGAAATTGAGGCCTAGCCAAATTAAAGTCTGCCCCTGGTGACCTGTTTGGGCATGGTCCAGAGCTGCTAAAGTCCAAATCTAGGGTGTATTTGTTCTGTATCTAAAACCCTATGGTGGGAGACTGAATATTCACATTTTGGAGGTTCAGAGAGCGTGAGTCATTTCCCAGAACTTGCACAATTACTAAGTGGCAGAGTTTGGACTTGAACCCAGATCTTCTGAAACCAAATCCAGTTGGTTCCACCACATTGCTCCACTAAAGGATGCGAGTTTTGAAGAGATAAAGAGCAAGTCAAGTACATGACAAGCTTTAGTGATGCTCAGGGTGGAGGAAGATTGGAGTGTCAATCCCATCCCTTCTAGTCCAAGGGTTATTCTTCCATCAACACCATATGTGACATGCACCAGAAGTAACATCTAGCTCCCTTGTGGTTGATTTTGTCCCCAAGCATGACTGGAAGCCCTTTCAGCAGAAGGACAATTATCTTATTTTTTGTATCTACTCAAGAAATGAGTGCTCTGGACACAGTATAGGCTTAGTCAGTCAGTCAATAAGCATTTAAGCACCTACTGTCCACCAGGCATTATGCTAAGCACTGGGGATTCAAAGAAAGGCAAAAGTCAGCCTTCATCCTTGAGGAACTCCCAGTGTGATGGGGGAGACAGCACATGGCACCCTAAGTGCAGCACCACATACAGACTGGACACAGCGGGTAGAATCAGAAGGCACTGCATGAAGGGGGATTGGGAGAGGTGCTAGCTAAGTACTCTACTGCCATCCCAGGCAGGCAGCATGTGCTTGATAGCGGAGCCCTTGTTTCTAGTCTAACATTTCATTATAAAATGATTAATAGACCAATTACCAGAATAAATAGGATGTTTGAAAACGAGTCAATCAATGGCAGTGGATTTCTGCTTCAAAGTCAAGTCGGTCTGTATGTGCCAGATTTCACTGAAAATGGAGACACACTCAGACTCAGGTGGAAAAGGCATGAGGGGCTAGGATGGGGGCTCTCCTTCCCCTAGGGGAGCCTCCCGTGACAGAGGCAGGCTTCCGGACATTTTTGCTGATATTCTGGTGGGGAGGACAACTTCCACACGGGTAATACATTGAAGGAGAGATGAGGTAGAAAATTGTTATCATAGCAACCTGAGTTTGGAACCTGAAGACCCAGGCTTCAAACCCGAGTATCTTTGAGACTGTGGGCACATTGCTTAACTGCCCTGGGCTGCATATCTGGTTGGGGGATGAGTCCTGAGGTGGTGGATCAGCAGATTCAGGTCCCAGATCTTAATCTTCATCTTAAACTCATGATTCTAGTATAATTTCAAGGTTTGGCCAAGTAAGGAGTGAGGTCATCATGGGGAAAATAACATCTCAGGTTAAACGCTGAGCTAGCATCAGAGATAGATGGGGCTCCTCTTTTGTGAGAACTGGGGGTTACAGAGCAATTTCAAGGCAATTGAAACTGATTCAAGTACTTTTTTCATCTTCATGCTTTAATGGCATTGAGGCAACACCCTATCCAAGTCCTAACACTAATTCCATGTTTACATCCACAGCCCGTGCACTTGCTTCATATGCCTGGATTCTCAGTTGCCATGTTACACAGCACTCTCCTGACATCTCCATGTACTTGCACGTGCTGCCTCCTGAATTCACCCCAAATGTAACCCTACCTCAATATCAGGTGACAGGCCTTTGTTGTTTGTCCTCATAATTGTCACTGATCTACATGACATAAACCTGAATATGGCCAGGACAAACTCTAGTGGGAAGGGCTGTCCTGGTGATAATGCTTCTATTGACCTTGCATATTGGTGAGTCCTTTGGTTGCTGTGATCCAATATCCTCTGGCTCATAGGATCAGAGATCCAGAGCTAGGGAAGACCTTGGAGACCACTGAGTCCTCTCATTTTACAGATGAAGAAACTGAGCCTCAGGCAGTTTAAGTGGCTTGTTGAGCATTGTGTAACTAGTGTCAGAGGCTAGATTGGAACCCAAGATTTCCTAACTCTGTCATTCCACACGGAGGCACTCTTCATTCCTCTGTTGTCTTGTGTTCATCTCTCTTTCCTGCTAATGCCTATGTATTCCATGTGTCATTTTCTGGTCCCAAGGTTCTTTATTCTTTCCACCCATCTGCTTCATCCTGTATACTTGTGATAATGCACCTGCAATATCCTGTTCTTGAAACAGGGCTGTACATTTCTGGAGATACAGGTAGCAAGTTAATTGGAAAGATCACTGAGAAGGTTTCCTATGTCACATCCAGGGATCTGAGCCATCTCCTGTCCCAGCTCCCCAGGTTGACCTGCATCCTACTTCACTGCTCTGGCCCAGGTCCTGTTCAGCTTAGTTTTTAGTTCATTTGGATCTCATCTTTTCCATCTGTAAAATGACTAGGTGCTCCCTGAGATTCCCTCCTACCTCCTGTATCAGCAATGCCATATTCACAATGCCTATAGAGATTACAAATAT